>NW_028301617.1:2121212-2424242 GCF_987345545.1 Pholcus phalangioides | reverse complement strand
GAGTAGCGACTAGTAGAACTGTCAAATGTCTAGGTTTTTTTTTACAACTGGCTGTTGCGAGGATGAATTTTTGGTAAGAGAGAAAATTCAACTGCCTTTTGTACGGGAAAATCTTTCCTTAGAGCTCGTGTGCACTGAAATGGACGGCAGGACCCGAATCGGGCCAAGCTCACAACTGCTGACGATGCCACGAGATGGCGACTTATGAAAGGATGACGTCACCCTCCGCTATCCGTGAAAAAGTTTTTAACAAGTGGATGTTGCGGAGATGCAGTGATGATAGTAACTCGTGGGAAAAATTGGCCAAGATTTGCCCAAGTGGGAAATTTCTTAGCATTTGTGGGCAATTTTGTGAGTTCATCAAACAAAAGAATTTTTTTGAAAAAAAATAAATTAATGCAGCGCAATACTTTTCTATTGTAAAATACTTGATTACGTATTTTCCCCGCTAGATGTCAGCACATTTTTCGGAATGCGTGGGGGGGAAAAATTTAGTCAAAAGGGAAATTTTTGTGGGAAATTTTGTTGGAAGACGGGTTACTATCACTACGAAGATAAATTTTCTCTTTAACAACTGGCTGTTGCGAATAGTGAATATTCTTTCCAAAAATTCATGTTCGCAACAGCCAGTTCATAGGCGGAGATAGACTTGGAAGTCTGGGGATGCACGATGAGGATGATGTGTCAATTCATATATACATATATATATACATTAGATCAGTCGACTCCACCTTTGACGCTGGGGAGCAATGCCCCCCCGCCCCCCTGTATCTCCCCTTCCCCCATGAGCCAGTTGTTAAAAACCTTTGTATGGATAGCGGAGAGTGACGTCATTCTTTCATAGTTGAAGTATTTTAAAATCTGTCTTTCCTAGCTTTGGAAATGATTCCAACTGAGCACACGGAAATAGTTCTAAAATAAATAAGACCTTTGAAATTCCATGTAAATTCCATGTAAATCCCAAATACATAAGACCTACAAACAGTACAAATAAAATTCAATCATAACGTATCACTCAGTTCACTCCTGAAACATAGATGGCGGCACTGAAAATTCCAACACAACACTACATACGCACTCAGACTGTTAGGTACACACACAGTTACACTTCCGGCACAACTCACTAGGTAGTAAATCGCCCATAGATGGTGATAGACCTGAGTTGTGCTCGGTTTGAAAGAAAGAAAGAAAGTACATACTCCTTCCAGTCTAGCTCCCGCCAGTGCAACTAACTCATGTGATAAGAGGGGAATCCAGTGCGATGGACTCTCGGATTTGACTGACAGGTTTTACGAGCATTGTGTAACTGACCCTCGTCCCTATGAATGCAGTCTCCCCCCCCCCCCCTAAAAATATATTTTTCATACCAAAACCCGCTCTTATTCATATTTTATCACCTCGAGGTGCACTCGAATATTTAATAACTAGAGCCCGGAAGTTCAGACACTAAAAATAGTCGAAAAAGGCACTAAAACTGCCTAAAATAGGCACTAAAACAAGGCATTTATAATTTATAGAAGGAAGAAAATGTAACTAAAAAATACAGCAGTTCCAATTTGACGAGAGAGAGTCATCCACATTATTTCGTTTCTTTACTTCAACCTGTTGTTGATACCCTATTTTTTTTGTCAAGACAATTTCGGTTTTTTTATCCGTGCGTAGGTTGCGAGCCATGATCCCAACATCTAGCAGCAGGAGATCGCACACGTGCTTTTATTTACATTAGGACCCAAGATAGAATGAACAGACTAATAGAAATGAAGAAAATTGTCCCGGGAATTGTCCCCCATTTAGAGTTACTACTAAACCAGACATGCACCTCGTCCATATTCCTCTGCGGAACCTCTAACGAATTGGTACATGTTGGAATGTGCGTGTACGTGTATGTAGTGAAACCTGGCGCGAAGTTTATTTCCGAATAATGCTTGTTATGTGTAGTGCTGCCATCTGCCACAAGTTTTTCTAACTATGAGTGAAGTGTAATGATTGAATGATTTATCGTTGTAGGCCTGTTGCTCTCTGTGGCGAGACTTTTTAATGAGGCTCACATTTGCGCCTTGAAGTTGGGAAGTTGGGAACCACAGGAAACCACCCGGCCCCTCTCCCGGGTTTTGAAAATACACTAAAAACGATATATATATATATACATACATTGAGTACGTGTCTTTGCCCCCCCCCCCCACCCCCCGAGGAAAAAGTTGAAATGACGGCCCTGGGGCGATTGGTGAAAGCTTGTTAAAATGGGTGTGGGGAGGGGGACGGGGGAACAAGAGAAGCATTGTCACAAAAACTGTGCAAATAGTCCTTATTTATCATTCATTATGTCATCTCCCGCTCGTGTGAATAGTCATTATATTAAGGAGAAACGAAAATTAACGCATTCTTCTGTAAATCTCGCCAAATTGGCAGCAAATTTAGCGAGTTTGGCGACGGCTCTGATGATTTAGTGACTGACGTCATGGCGCCAGAGAAATTTATAGAAAGAAGAGAATGAGATTTTACCAGAAGCTTCTCGACTTTTCTTTCGCTGCATAAAAGCGCCGCCAAAGCGAAACTGAGGAGTAGTTGGGTTGAGAAAGAGGGGTAAAAACTTTTGTGTACGTTTGAGAAGCCGCACGTCAGGGGAATCTCCGTTTAGCATGTATTGTTAAATCGCTGCTTGTGAATACGTGTAAGTAGCTGTTCTGTAAAATAAATCTGTGTTGTCCTTCAAATGGCTTCGTGCTTTGCCATCTCCAGCGCTTGTGAGAGACATTATCCGGAACAATATGTTTAGGAGTGGGGGAAAAAAATTTCCCCAGGAAAAATAATTCCGGAAATCTGAGGAGGAGCACAAAAGGGCAAATTTTCTAAAATGTAGGAGAATGCTTGGAATGGCATAAAAAAAAAGGCGGACATGCCCTCATAAAGGAGGTTGTCTGGTAACTCTAGTTTATGGAATCAAATGGTGAAGTCTATTGTGCTTTCGGTTTGGTCCGCAGTTACAAAATACCCATTGTCCCCCCCCCCCAATAGGGCCCTGTTTTAACGCATGGACACATATGTAACTTTGTTTCAAATTTTCCTGATCCGCATTATAACTGCTCCATTTGAAATTGCGAAACCTTCGTGTATTGCTACCTATTTTCTACAAGGTTTTTTTTGTTTTTCCCGATTGCTAGCTGATAACTGCTTCTCCCTTCCCCAACAAGGAAATTTACTCCGCTCATCGCTTTCATTTCCCTCACTATGATACAAAAACACCAGCCATGACGTGTGTGGCTTTCTAGGAAGAAAAATAGCCTACTTTTCTTTTCCCTGGAAGAAAATCTTTTTGTATTATTTATACTGAGTCGTGTTTTTTTTTTTTTATCGCTCCTTCTCGTATCTAACCTTGAACATGAGCTGACTCCACTCACTGGTAGTAGATTGATTGGAGGTGGGAGGGGGGGGGGGAGGCTTTACTGCAAGAACAACTTCAACGTGTTTTTAGAAGTCGAGATATTTCGGGTCGACTGAAATAGGGCAGATCAAGTTTAACGAGATATTTCAGGGTAACTGAAATAAAGCAGTTTGACGAGATATCTCGGGATTGCCGTGGAAAAGTTTAATCCCATTTCTCTGTAGGTCCATAAGGAACCTCAGCACATCAGCTATTTAACTGCCTTGATTTATTCGCCAAGTAGTATGCTCAGCGGCTGATCTTCAGCTGTCACATTCAATTGTTTCAATCATGCAAGCTAGTAGTTTGGGGGAATGGCAATAGACCAGAGTTGTGCTCGGTTCGAAAGAAAGGAAGTTAGACTTATCCGATGTACAATATCGATATGCAAGATATACGGAAGACTGGATATTGTGAAGATATTTATTATTTCAGATGTTTATTTTTTTTATTTTTTTATTTATTTTTTTTTTTTTTAAGGAAGGAAAAAACTCATCTCTGCCTCCACCGGGAGTCGAACCCGGGTCCCTCGATTGCCGGACGAGTGCTCTGACCACTAAGCTACAGAGGAGATAGAGATTTTCCTTCGCTAGAGCGTATATATGCCGAACGGAACCGTGCAATGGACGGTGGAACCGATCAGCTAATAGCTCATTGACGACGAGCCACCAGAGGGCTATATATATGACATGAATGTCGCTCTCCACTTGTTAATACAAGATATACGGAAGACTGGATATTGTCAATGAGCTATTAGCTGATCGGTTCCACCGTCCATTGCACGGTTCCGTTCGGCATATATACGCTCTAGCGAAGGAAAATCTCTATCTCCTCTGTAGCTTAGTGGTCAGAGCACTCGTCCGGCAATCGAGGGACCCGGGTTCGACTCCCGGTGGAGGCAGAGATGAGTTTTTTCCTTCCTTAAAAAAAAAAAAATAAAAAAATAAAAAAAATAAACATCTGAAATAATAAATATCTTCACAATATCCAGTCTTCCGTATATCTTGTATTAACAAGTGGAGAGCGACATTCATGTCATAATATCGATATGTTTCAAAAGGTAGATGTGAGGCGAGGTGAACCTAGGTGACCTAGAAGTTTCACTTCTATCACGCGAGAGATTCTCACACACTCTCTTCTATCTTTCTTCTATCTCGGGGGAAGCACAAAATCACCTCGCGGGCAGCAGCGGGCCCGCGTGCCAGCTGTTGGCCAACCCTGAGGTCAAATTTCGAAACTATGCTCAAATGACAATGAAAAATTATTTTTGTATGGGAATGATGATAGTTCGGATCATTACAAACAGATGGAATTTTCGATTATTTGTACATTACACATCCAGTAGTATCCGTTAACACAATCTGGTAAGTGGTGAAAAAATTGAAGACATAAAGAAATTCAGTCCTCAATGTGTAAATGGAGATGGTGTAAGTTTTATTCATTAATGTCGATTACTTACTTCAGTATCACTGAGATCTCTTGGCGAATTTTAACTGAAATTGAATGGTATCATTTCAGTTTAACCAGGTTTTAACGTTCACGAGGGGAACATTCATGAAATTCACCTCGTCTAGAGAGTCATAATACACTGCTCAAAACAATTAGGGGAGCAAGCAAAAAAGTGAAGAAAACCGTGCGAGACAGCCATACAATGGATAGTACACGCGTATCAATGCGCAATACAGAAAAAAGACGTAAAAAAATTTGGAATTAAGCTTTAATTCTTTGAAAATATGGAAAAAACATGAAAAGATGATTTTGGGCAACAATTTGGTTACGTGTAAACGATAAAAAAAAGTACTGTTTAGACATGATGCATGAGTTTTAATAGGGCGTGTGGTCTCCTCGAACAGCTAAGACTGCTGCACGCCTGTTTGCCATGGATGCGATGAGGTTATCGATCAGACTTTGGGGAATACTGTTCCACTCCTCAAGAAGTGCAATCTGCAAGTCTCGGACAGTAACAGGCGGCCTTGGTCGAGCAGCAATGGATTCAGGTCAGGATAGCACGCTGGCCATTCCATACGCTGTATTGTTTCAGCTTCAAGCATGTTCTCCACCAGACGAGCTCTATGCGGTCGGGCATTATCATCCTGGAAAACAAAGGAATCTCCAATGGCTCCAGCGTAAGGGATGACATGAGGTCGCAGTATCTCGTCTGCATACCTTCGGGCCGTCAAAGTGCCATTCCGAATGATATGCAGGCCCGTACGTCCGCCTATGCTGATTCCACCCCATACCATCCAACCAGCTCGTCTGTATTGTGACCTTTCACGAACGAATGCGAGGTTATTTCGAGTGCCCCTGTCCCTCCATACCAGAACACGTCGGGTGTCACCACAGAGTAATAATACTATAGAGTGCGCGCGAGGGGTTACAATGTGAAGCAAAGATCCGGAGTCACGTGACTCCAGTCGAAAGGCTGGTCAGGGAATCTCGCTGGCAATGCTTTCCTTATGGCTGTTCGTATGACGATCTCCAAGTGCTGTCTTATTTTTCATTAGAATGGTCACCACGTGTGCAGCTTTCGGATGTTCGGAACGGTTTAGGAAAGGAGGAACATTATCCTTTCACAAAGGAATACTTTTTTGCTTATTTCCCTTCTTATAAATTAAAAATTGGAATATTAAATTGACGATGCAATGGATTTCTGACGTAATCTCAGTTTTTAACGACTCCATTTTGGATTTAATTCAATTAAAGTTCCAAGTTTTGGTAAAATTCAAATGTCATGAATCATTATTAAATGTTTTAATAGAATTTTTGGCAATAAATGATTGAAATTGTGAGTTTTATGAAGTTTTAACTGAAATATACGTCTCCGCAAGATTTGGCGAGATTTGGCGAGCTAGTGAGTTCATTCGAGTTTTGTTCAACTTGGAAGAAAATATGCTTTTCAGAAGGATAAATTTATGAAAAATATTCTATTTAAATAGAATGTGAGGAAAACTTCCCCCCCCCCCTCTAGACAATTGCAGTTTTGCATAAAAATGCATAACAACCTCTAAAAATAATAGTATTTTTACCCCTCTTCGTAACGGTTATGTTTGCATATGCTGATAAATACAGCAAAAGCCAACATGAACTAAGCCGATGAAAAAAAATCTCTCTCTATCTTCGCATTTATTATTAATTTAATTTTTATGGCGAAATATGTGTAGTGCACGCATCTCATACGGGCAGAACGAAGTTGTTGAAATAAAGTGATATTTCAGCATGGATTTTTTCCATATTCATCAAACTTACTAACTTCATTTTGAGAATTATTCGATTCATTCGTAAAAAGTGATAAATGCTACGAAATTCATCAAACTTACTAAAAATATTGGTAATTATGCATATATTTACCAACTATTATGCATAATTTCTGAAGATAACGCGCACTACGGATTTATCAAATTTACAGTAACATAAACATTATATATTTGTTGTATACAATATTTTGTTTCCTGTGTGTGTATAGATATTTAGAAAGCTATTAAAAACTGTGCCAAAAAAATTTATTTCATGAAATTTATACTGTTTATATTCACTTCCTTCAAATATTATATATTCAATTAAAATTTAAAAATCCATGTGTTAAGAAATTATTAAGAATTATCCCTTAATGGAAAATTAAAAAATTCCGTTTTCCAATATTTGTTTATTTTATAGAATTTATTTTTTCAAATCTGATACTCCCTAAATATTTCACATAAAAATGAGTGAAATTCATTGAAAAAATGAAGGAAAGTTTTCATCAACTTGATCGAATTGAGTCAAATTTCGTTACAGCAACATCCTAGCTTCTGCGAAAACACGCCAAATGTAATAGCGCAGAACCTGTTCTTTCCCCGACAATACTGCTCATCTTTTCTTCACGTTCGACAAGTTTTATGAATAGCGTGCGCGGTCTATTTATATCTTAAGTCTATGGGTGTCACACTCCAGATTGAATCGGGACTCGTCGGTAAACAGCACTTGGTTCCAATCATGGTTCCAATCAATCATTCTTGGGTGTCTCGCGGTTTCTCCAGTCTCCAGTAAAACAGACGTTTCTGCAACATCCCGATTTCTGCCCTTATCTCCTTTTTCTGGTTTTTGACGTCATGAACTTTGATTTGCATATGAAGTTTTCTTCTTCCGTTTCCTGCTAGGCTTTAAATTATGGATGATTCATTTTATGTTACTTATCGGTATACATCTTTGCGTAATTTTGTTAAAACCATGTGCTCCCCTAATTGTTTTGAGCAGTGTAGTTCACATTCGACCATACATTTGAATAGATTCAGGAGTGGCCAACTTCTCTATCTTCGACAGTCAACATAATGGTCGGTTGCAGCGTCGCAGGCCTCACCAGGGTCACCTCTGCGGCGTATGGGCCGCACCTGGAAAACTCGCAGATTTTATACCTCATAAGTATATAGAGACACGAGCAATTCAGGCGCAGGTTTTACGCAGGGCTTTGAATTCTTCCCCCCCACCATTCTTCACAAACTTGCTACTCATATGGTTGGGTTCTCAGCTAGATGCAATGCATCAAAAATTGCAGTTTCTTCAGCAAATTATTCCATTCGGTACATTCACAGTTTGAATTTTACAGAGAAAACCAGATGTATGATTTATGTGTCTTTTTTACGTGAGCGGGGGAAGTCGGAAGTGGTTTCGAACCCGTGGGTGCTCCTCTTGGGCTTTATGTAGAAAATTTTGGTTTCTGAATCAATTCTGGAGTTGCTCGGATCCATGCCCACAAATTACCGTGAGTGCTTCGATCACCCACAGCACCCCGGCTCCGACAGGGGTGTACGTGTAAGCTACCTTCTTTGTGCACCGAGGAATGTCACCAACCTGCCATGTGATTCAAATTCAGAGATGAACGCTACTCTGTTTTCGAAAATCATCGTGTCCCTGTGTGGAAGTTCCTCGGTCAACGGAACAATATCAATCCATTATCAAATATGGTACTTCTTTTTTGCCCAGAGGCTGCTTAGCTTAGTCGGTTGAAGATTCAAGGTGCCATTGTAAGTTGGGGCGTCAAATCCGAAGAAGTTTCGTCACTGTGAGCAGAGAACACCAAATATGTATGAATTCAGCTACAACAGGCAACATGTCCAACGAGAGATAGAAGAAAATCTGCTTGAGAATCTCACGCGATAGAAGCGAAACTTCTAGGTTGTTAAGTCTGATTCACCGTGACCAGCTATTCGCTTCGCCTCACATCTATCTTTTGCAAGATATCTAAGTCTATCGGATAAGTCTAACTCTCTTTCTTTCAAACCGAGCGCAACTCCGGTCTATTGCCATGGGCAATTAACCACCGAGTGAGTTGTACTGGAAGGAAGTGTGAGTACCTAACAGTCTGAGTGCATATATAGTTTTGTGTCTGATTTTTTAGTGCTGCCATTTATATTTCAGAAAAGAAGTGAGAGATGTGACGAAGTGAGCAATGACTGAATATTTTTCTACCATTGTAAGCCTGTTGCTCTCTATGGCGAGACTTTCTAATGGGAAGGTCGGCTCGAATTCGCACCTCGATGTTGGGAACTACAGAATACCAACTTTAGCCGACCACCGCTGTGGCGACGGAGAGATGGGGGTTATGGTAGATTTGAAAATTCGTTCCCTATGGTTAAAGAAGTTTCACTTCAAAAAAAAACTGCCTATACTGAAAAATTCATGAGCAGTTTGTTGGAAAAAGCAGTATCGGGACATAGAAATTATTTCATCATTAGAAATAACGAATGTTTGTTAATCAGGAAGTCTGCGGTTGGAACCAATAGCTCAACTAACCACGAATTTACACTAGACTACCTTAACAGTAGATTACACTACACTAGATCGCAAATTTAATTTGATACAAAATATTATTTTGTTGTCAGGGGAAGCACAAAATCCCCTCACTCACCCGCGCGCCAATTGTTGGCCAACCCTGAGGTCAAACTTGGAAACTATGCGCAAATGAAAATGAAAAAATTCTTTTGTCTGAGCAAAGAAGGTGGTTGGTTATGAGGTAAAAACGAAATGCTCGCTACCGACAGCGATTGGCGGAACCTTTTGCCACATCACCAAAAGAAAAATGTCTCCGTTTCGCACGTGGTGTTGCACTCTGTAATGCCTTTCTACATCACACATTTCTCAGGTTTGTCGGTTCATTCTACTGCTTTCAAATGCTTTTTATTCTAATATTATTTTTTCGTACACTACTGAGTTTCCTCTTCCCCACTTCTTTGTTTTTAGTACTTCTTTAAAAAAGTTTCGCTAGTGCAATTAAGGTCGCTCGTTGAGACATTTTTTTTTTTTTGCGGACGAGATGGAAAAGAATTTTTCTCAAACCGACTATGCGCATGCGTGGAGCAGAAAAGTAAGAAAAGAATGGCGGAATGTGTTTCTTCTTGGTTTTACAAAGAACAATTTAGAAATAGAAACTATGTTTCCTTTTTGTTTAAAAATGAGATCAAAAGAGTTTGTATCCTTTTTTTTTATTCTGTTACATTAGAGGTTTACTATGGCAAATTTTGACTTCACTCGCAGAAATGTGTCACACGAATTTTATCTTACAAAACCTTTCCATTTCGGTTGAGAAAAAATACAATTATTTATCTATTTCGCTATTTTTACCTATTATTTAACTATTTCGCAGTTTATTTACATTGGTTTTTCTCTTGTAATCGGCCAACCGGGCCCTGAGGTAGTGACCACACACACACACACGCACACGCACGCAGTAACATTGAAGTTTTTGTGATAATAAAGCATGGTGTGGCTGCGCTTCAACCATGAAAATGTTAGTGAAGAGCTAAGGGGTCATTCAAGTATTATGTCAGTATCGAGGGGTTTCGGATTCGCTGACTTTTGATGACAGGGGGGGGGGGGTTGAAGGTTGCTTACGTCATCGACCACCCTTTTTGAAGATATGAAATATTCTAAGCTGCTGACAAGGGGGGGGGGGTCAAAAATGGCTAAAAATCTGCCTATGTAATACTTGTATGGCCCCTAATGGAAGGCTCTGAACAGAGGTGCCGACGTGAAGAAAGTATTGGGTGGGGGGGGGGTGCTAAAAGTTGCTGGTCGTCCCGTATATATATGGGACTCAAGTGTATACGCAGGAGAGGGAAGGTGTATTGCATTGTTTTTAAAGAAATTATTGGGGGGGGGGGTGCTCAGCCACCTTACAAAAATTATTGGGGGTGGGAGGGGACTCAAAGGGCCTCAGCTCTTAGGTTCCGGCGCCTGTGGCTCTGAAGCCAATCAGTGTAAGTCAACTTTCTGAAAATGACTTTCGTATCGCAATCGCCTCTTCATTGTTAAAACTTCCAACTGCCAAAACATTCGAGTCACTATCTTAATATTGCAACAGCAGAGAGCGCAGCTTATACTGACCACGGAATGAAAAATATCCAAGATCCTTTGAAACAGTGGTTCCCAACCTGGGTTGCCCGCACACCTAGGAGTGCTGGAGAGCATTTTTGGGGGTGCGAGATGGGAAAAAAAAAATAACTACATGTTGACTGATCATTCAGGAAAATTAAAATGATGATGAAAATTGAATTTTTCAATTCCTAAAAAAAAAATATGAATCCTACCAATATTTTGACTTCCACTCGCAGAAATATGTCGCACGAATTTTATCTTACAAAATTTTCTTTTTCGATTAGCGATGGCGCTTGTTTTCCTTTTCTGTTGAGAAAAAGTACCATTATTTACCTAAACTATTTCGCAGTTTATTTACATCGGTACCTCGTATTATGAGTATGTTGCGCTATCTATCGTGATAGTGTTTGATACTATCGTGGACACGGAAAACGTCAAAAAATTCAGTCAGGTTTCCAAGAAACATTAACCAGTAGTTGTTGCGGGCTGGAAGCACTACGTGAAGAACTATTCAATGAATCTTTATTTTTTCCAAATCTCAAAAAATGCCACAAAAATAGTAAGTTTTTTTAGTTTCGATTTCGAATTAACTTTAAAACAAAATGAATCTTTTTTTTTTGCCTATTTTCAAAATTTTTTCGTAAAAACGCCTTTTTTGAATTTTTCCTGCCATAAATGCCTATTTCACATCATTGTTTTAAGTTTATGCGCAAATTTCAGAAGCTATATTCTGTAGAACTTGGATGTTTTGAGCGCTGAGAACAACGGAATTGCTCTTTTTAAAAGTGTCCAACTCTTAGTATTGATTATCATCGGAATGGAGCCCGAGAGGAAACTTGTGGTTGCCGTGCATTTACTTTGTTTAGGCCGCATGGTATTAGACACGAATGTTTTTGTTTCAGATGAATGCAGCCAATGTTTGAGAAAAATTATAAGTTTGTTTCTCCACGTGCTTGCTCACACATTGAACTGCATTGTGTATTGATAGCTGACCGATGACTGTCCCAAGAGGACATCAGTTGACGTGCGGGGTAGAAGCAAACAGGGCTCCGTGGGCCCATGCTGTTTTGATTTTGTGTTTTTAAAACTATAACAAGCGACCATGACAAGTTATTTTACATACATATTTAGTATTCGACCAAACTGAACACTGCCGCTCTGAGGAGTGTGGGACATTTGTGGCCACACAGGGCCCCGCGCTTGACGGATTCCTGCATAAGTAGTAGTATAAATAATAGAAACGTGTTAAATTTTTTACAACCTCAAAACAAGATATCTGTGTTTCAGCTATAAAAATGGAAATGGTTATTCCAAATGATACAGCAAATAAACGATAATTATTCATAACTCAAAGGAGCCCCACAGAACATATTCTCTAAAGCAGCGTTTCTTAAGCTTTTTTTGCCCGTGGCCCCCTTTGAAACATATTTTTTTTCTCGTGGTTCCCCTGTCTTATACCCAGAGTCTTCGACCCTCATCTAGAAGCAAGATCCTTTGTACGTATTGAATTGATTTTTTCAGTGAATTTATACTGAATGAAAATTTGCAAATAAGATTGGCCTCCAGACCGCTGGCCTAGGATTTATTGAGCTCCCCGCTAATCCGAAATCTATTCAGGACCGTCTTAACATCGTGGGCCCCCCTAGGCAAAGTGATGCTATGGTAGTCCTATACTTAGCCGGAAATAAACAGCCTACATATTTCCTACTTATTTTCAAAATTTATTGTACTATACAAAATATCATAAGGTGGTGTCACTTATGGACATGAGACCCCCGGGCATGACCCCTCACAACATTGGGACTGACAGAGATGCAGCCCGGGGCCTGATATGGTTTTAATCATCTTTTGTTTTTCACACTATAAATTTAATATAGAGGAGGGGTCTGTGTGAAAAATCTAGCCGGGGGTCTGCGAAAAACCCTATCCTAGGGAAACTGCTGCAAAATGCAGGCGGTGAGATCCGGGTGGGTCCAAGCCCAAAGACGGTCTGGTTTTGTGGGTGGTTTCGTTGGATTTTGTGAGTGTATAGTCACTAATATAAAAGCATTATTTCTTCACACCTTAATTTTTCTTCTCGGCTCTCTGCAGCCTTCCAAACCACTTGTCATGACCCCTTCCTAAATTTTCTTCCGTGGCCCCCTTGAAGAATCCCAGTACCACTAGGGGGCCATATGGTCCCCGGTTGAGAACCACTGCTCTAAAGGCTTCGCATCTGGAACTGACTTTATTTTCAGCGACCACTAATATTTTACTTTTGGCATGAAATCTATTTAACTTGGATAATAATGCAGTTATTATAAACTAATATGGAAACAGTAGACAGAGTATGTCCAGAGTATGTTCAGCAAGTTTTTGGACCTTTAATACCTATACATTGCTTTTTTCCTTCCTTCCATTAATTATAAAAAAATTTTTAAGTGCCTATTTTAGGTATTCTTGTTGCCTTCTTGCCTGCCTATTTCGACCATTTTTAGTGCCTAAACTTCCTTAAAATAAAGATTGCCGTCCCGTAGCGTGCTGGGACGTATATTCGCCCCCCCCCCTCCCACACTACAGCCAAAATGTTCTTGATACCGATATTATACGCGGTATTTTGAGAAGAGAGGCAGCGGTGTATATATAAAAAAGGCGTACACATATTTACAGAACGATACTAAAAAAATATCCATATAAAAACACTAGCACACACACACACACACACTCAATCAAGCGTACATGCAACAAAAACACAAAAATTAATGAAAAAATTTCTTATTGATTGAAATATGTATTAATGAAAGATAATTACAGAACTAATTAAAATTTGGAATTAATGAAAATTCAGAATGGATAAAAGAAGTTAATTGAACGTTAATGGAAGAAATTAGGACGTGAGAATAATGAAAATTAGTGCGTTTACGAATTTGATGAGTTTTTAAATTAATGAAAGAAATAATTCCAGAATTTTTACGAAGATTCATATTTTACGAATGAAATGATTTCAAAATTGGCGGAAAACTTAGATAATTTGGGGGGACTGTTCGGCACATTCTCAGATCACTCGAGTCACCCGCGGCACTGTTTCAGAACATTTGAGCGGCCCACGTCAGATCACTTAAGTGATCCCCAGTGCCGTTCTAGGTCACTTAATTACGGTAAGTGTCCTGCGACATCTTTTCAAATCAATGAAGTAGCCTGTACTCTCCTAAAGGTTGAACATCCCTTGACCCAGGCAGAGCCGCAACTATAGAAACAAGAAACCGGCTCGGTCTACCGGGGCGCAAGTGAGCATTTCAGCTCTTCTCCCCCCCCCCCCCACTTGTTCTTCGTGATTTTAGACGAACATAGCGTATACTTGGCATCCTTCCTGATCCAGCGCCCAGGGTACCAGAACCCTTATCCTTCCCCTAGTTGCGGCCCTAGACCTAGAGAATGTTCATTAAATGCGACTAATATAGTTGCTAGCATGTGAGTGGGGGACTAAAAGCGTGACCGAGATAGAGGCGTAGGTGGGGAGCGGACTATACCCTAGGCAGAAAACTTGAGGAATGAGTAGGTCACGAAAATCCGTCTAGAATAGAAGGGCAAAATTTGCGCAGCCCACAGGCGGCTAAACCATCCATCTATGGCTTTTTTCATAGCTCTCTACCATAAATCTTTTCACTTCATTTTCACCCGTAGCTCCCTAAGCTAAGTGGGATTTTATTTTTTTCATATTAGTGAATTATTCTTATTAAGCATAGCCAAGCAGAAAAGACTGCTGACGTCATACTCCCTCCAATTAAGGCGACTGTATAAGGAGTATATATAAGCCATATTCTAGAGGCTATACCTCCAATTATAAGATCGATGGTGTCACGTGATGAATCGGGTGACGTCACAAATGTTTTCGTAGTGAAGCCCACGTCGATATTGATATCGCCCGCGGAGTTTTTCCGACTGTTGATTCCGTTGTTGTATGTTTATTTCAACATTGGGCATCAGTGTCACCAGAAAAACGCGCGCCAATCACACGCATGCGTGTTATGACATTGTTCAACATGCTCAACACCAGACCAGACCAGCATCAAATTTTTTCCTCCAGCCAGAGGGCTGATAGCAAAGCCGCTTGAAAAGACTCTTAATGCAGCTTTGGCTGGTAGTGGGAAAAAAAAACGGGCCAAGATAGGCCTATGAAGAAGGAAAGATTGTGTAAGCTAGTAAGTGTGTTCATGTATGTAGAAAAATGATAGATTTTTGACGAATTCGAGGGTCCTGGTCATGGCTATGAAAAATTTAAGCCTGGCAATTTCACTGTCAGAAAACGCCGCCACGCACCAACAGGTCCCTGAAAATGAAGACAGCTGCAACACAATTAGTAAATGGATCAACATGCAAAAATGGCGAGTTCCAAAGAAAGTCCGTACAACACCACTCACAAAAGAATCAATATGACACGTCAAAATACACATAAAGTTCATAAGTAACTAGTCGTCATACGGGGTGAATAATTTCCCCCCCCCATTTTTCAAAGTCTTGATATAGATATGAGGAGTGTGAGATTAAATAGGTGCCAAGGAAAATTAAAAAAAGATTAAATAGGTGTCAGAAATATACAAAAACAGGGGAAAAGAACATATTTACACACGTATATACAATTATTAATACCGTAGATTTTCCCATCTGAGATGGAAAATTTGTCTCGGTCTTCTGTAAATCTTCCTCCGAGCATTTGCTCGTTGAGGAGGAATTTCACTGTAGTTGACAATACTTCTTATATGTTGAAATTCCGAGTTGTCCATTAACTCGAATTGGTTTCTGTTAAGTTGTTTGATATAAACAAAAATTTTAGAGAAGTGAAAGATCTGTGATCAGTATATTGTGATTTCTCGAATAAACCACAAGGGGCCCGTACGAATCTCCTTAGTATTTTGTTTTGCATTCTTTGGAGAATTCTGATGTTTGTTTTTGTCGCAGGGGCCCAAGCTGGGGGAAAGAATAAAGAAGTATAGGTCTGAGTATTGACTTGAATAGAAGTATTTTGTTTCTGAGAGAGAGCTTTGCTTGAGGAAAAGTAATTTTATTTAAAGCTCCCATTATTTTATTGGCTTTATTACAAGCATGCTTAACGTGTGGTGTGAAAGTCGTTGCTTTGTTAAAAATGCAACCTAAATATTTGACATTTTTAACGGGACGAATTGGATGATCATCATCAATGTACGAACGGCGAAGCGGTGGATTTTCCCTACGTTTTGCAAACGAAACGAATTTGCATTTTTCATGGTTAAGCACAATGTCGGACTCCTCACAGAAATTAGTGATCTCATCAACAGTTTCCCGAAGATTGTTTACGGCTCTGCTAGCTGTTGAATTACACAAAACCACCGCAATATGCTCAACACTGCAGCCAGCGAGATGCTTTATATAAACTGAAGAGCCAAAAAAAAAAAAAACTGGTACAGGCACGCGTATGCAAATAAAGAGATATGGAACCAATCAGAGTACGGCGCTGCGGTCGGCAAGGCCTATATAACACAACAAGTGTCTGGCATAGTTGTTAGATCGGTTACTGCTGCTACAATGGCAGGTTATCGAGATTTAAGTGAGTTTGAACGTGGTGTTATAGTCGGCGCACGAGAGATGGGAACGACATAGCATCTCCGAGGTAGCGATGAAATTTGGATTTTCACGTACGACCATTTCACGAGTGTACCGTGAATATCGGAAATCCGGTAAAAAATTCAATCTACGACATCGCTGCGGCCGGAAAAAGATCATTCAAGAACGGGACCATCGACGAGAATCATTAAACGTGACAGACGTGCAACCCTTCCGCAAATTGCTGCAGATTTCAATGCTGGGCCATCAACAAGTATCAGCGTGCGAATCATTCAACGAAACATCATCGATATGGGCTTTCGGAGCCGAAGGCCCACTCGTGTACCCTTGATGACTATAACACCAAACATGGCCCCCACTCTGTCCCTTGCGGGATATAAGCGGATTACCTTGCGGCTGGGACATGCTGGAAGAACTCTCCTGACACACATCCAGGCCCGGCGAACATCCCCCGACTCGCAAGCCATCGGGTCCGTCCCGCCGGGACCCCCCACTCCATCCCAAGCAGCCACACACCGAGAAGCTTCCGGAAACCTCCGATGGTCAAGAAGGAGCACAGGTGGACCGCCCGCCAGATCTCCGACCCAGCAAAAACATTCCGCCGGCCCTCGACTCCAATAGTCCACGAAAGAACACCCCCGTCCGCCACTCATCGCCCAAAGGAGCAACAGAACAGAACCAAACGTCCGTCCCCCTCCGGCAGCCCGCACCCGTCCATGCCACCACCGCACTCCGTCTCCACCAATCCATCCGCAGATGGACCCGTGGGATCTCAGTTGCCAATCACTCGCTTCAGCTCCTTTGCCACCTGAAAGAAAATATACAAATATACATACATGGCACATGCAAGCACTGAACAGAAATGACAGCAAGTGCTTAACATCAAGTGGAAATTGTCAGGAAAGAACAACATGAGAAACATCGCAGTTCTGTTAAATGAGCGGGACAGAAGCAAAAAAAAAAAAAAAAAAAAAAAAAATTACAGTGATGTGGTGAAAAATATTCCCATGAAACGTCACAGTCCATCCGATGAATATCCAGGATTACAAAGCAGTGGGAATTCGAGAGACTAGACCCAAAATAGTCTCACAAAACATCACAGTCCAAAATGCATTCCAGAACAAAACCAGCGTTGTGGTAATTCATGGTTCACCACAGTAGATCGTAGAACTTACAAATATATATATATGGATACATGTGAGTAAATGCAAATACATAGAAAAGATTACAAAGATACATGAATATGTGAAAAAAATATAAAAAAAAAGACAACGGAAATCTGAAGAACATTGTCCTAATTTCACTAAGAGTTGACAATGGGAATTCATGTGAAACCTCGTTGTTCGATGAAAGACCCTTGATGACTGCACGACACAAAGCTTTACGCCTCGCCTGGGCCCGACAACACTGACATTGGACTGTTGAGGACTGGAAACACGTTGCCTGGTCTGACGAGTCTCGGCTCCAATTGCTTCGAGCTGATGGACGTGTACGAGTATGGAGACAACCTCATGAATCCATGGACCCTACATGTCAACAGGGGACTGTTCAAGCTGGTGGAGGCTCTGTGATGGTATGGGGCGTGTGCAGTTGGCGTGATATGGGACCCCTGATACGTCTAGATACGACTCTGACAGGTACGTAAGCATCCTGTCTGATCACCTGCACCCATTCATGTCCATTGTGCATTCCGACGGACTTGGACAATTTCAGCAGGACAATGCGACACCCCACACGTCCAGAATTGCTACAAAGTGGTTCCAGGAACACTCTTCTGACTTTAGACACTTCCGCCGGCCACCTAAATCCCCAGACACATTATTGAACATATCTGGGATGCCTTGCAACGTGCTGTTCAAAAGAGATCTCCACCCCCTCTTACTCCTACGGATTTATAGACAGCCCTGCAGGATTCATGGTTTCAATTACCTCCAGCACTACTTCAGACATTAGTCGAGTCCATGCCACGTGGTGTTGCGGCACTTCTGCGGGCTCGCGGGGGCCCTACACGATATTAGGCAGGTTAACAAGTTTTTTTGGCCCTTCAGTGTATATACCGGGGATTTTTCGTGATTTTTTTTTTCCTTCTTTTACCTCGACAAACGATAATATCGAAGGAATCGATGTATTTTGTTTTCACTGCTCTCTGTTCGCTTGTGTGCGGTTTCAAGATGGTCGTCGAAGGGCTTGTTTTCGCTGTTAAAAAGCCGCAGCGAAGTCAAAAAATGCCACCAGAATCGTTGATGTTAAATTGTCGACGTGCTTCAAAATGGTGTGGACGATCAAATGAAAACAGGAAGTACCGAATCATTTTTATAAATTTCCCGTCAAACTTTTTTCGTGCGCACGTGCTTAACCAAACAGAAAATGATTTGTATTTTGAGTTTTAAGCTAATTTATGTGTCATCGTGTGTGGTAAATGTATTTGAGTAGTCTGAATTAAAAAACACAAAATCATGTATCAAGGAAACCGTTATTTTCCGGATATTATGCTGAGGTGAACTCGGAAAGAAAAGTCATCACGTCTCCGCCGGTACTCGAACCCAGACCCTCTTGCAAGCATGCTACCATCTACACCACTGGAAACACGACCCTGCCTTCCTTATTTCACTCACTGTGGCGTGAGGCACTGAAGTAGAGGCATTAGTAGCCTTAAACTTAAGGAAATGGCCCCCCGGGTGGTACGGTTGAGGGTTTTTTTTCTCAGCCCAAGATATCAAGGAAACAGTTATTTTCCTAGACATTAGGGTCATGTCTCCAGTGGTGTAGATGGTAGCATGCTTGTGCCCGGTATGCAAGAGGGCCTGCGTTCGAGTCCCGGCGGAGACGTGGTGACTTTTCTTTCCGAGTTCACCTCAGCATAATATCCGGAAAATAACTGTTTCCTTGATATATCTTGGGCTGAAAAAAAAAAAAACCATCTATCTCTCTCTAAAATCATGTATGTTTGTTTCTGTGGAGAAATTGGCAAGTTTTATTGGTTTATTTTCTGTGTATACCATCAAAATATTTCCGAATATATTCGGTACTGGAAGCGTACCGAATGCTTTTTTATGCTGGATTTTTGGGTGTCAATAATTACGTTTCTTGTGTAAAAAAAAAAATGAAACCAACAAATATTTCACACAAATAAAAGCATTCAAACAGTGGAGGGGGGGGGGGCGGATTCTCCCCCCTTTTACCCTCCCGCCTATGCTAATAATACAAATTGTGAACAAAAAAGTGATCACGCTCAAGTGTCGCGGGAAAAGATGTAGGGAGGAAATCGACCAAAATATGAGTGGAATATTTCCGTAGTTATATATATTTAAAAATATCGATATTTACTATTATTTCTAAACTGTTGTCTGAGCGATAGTTTTTATAATTGTGAAATTTTTGCAAATTTTGAATACTTTAATTTTTAAAAAATCAAGCTGATTGCGAGTTTCTATTCGATACTCTGCGGTGCTGTATCAAACGCCCCCACTATGTGTGCTATGTTCCTTGCTCGCGGCATAGGCGGAGATAGACCTGGAAGTTTCGGGTGCACGATGATGATGTCAGTTCATATATACATTATATATAAATGTATATAGATCAGTCGACTCCACCTTTTGACGCTGGGGGCAATGGCCCCCCCCCCGCTCCCCTCCGCCCATGGCTCGCGGCTATATTCTCATCTCGCTTTTCATTCGTCGCTTTGCTTGCTGCCCCACTATGTTCTTAGCCTTTAGCCTGGTTTTCCTAGGAATAGGTTTTTTTACGCCGCGTGAACCGAACTGGATCAATTCGCGTCGGCAGAATCGGGATACATAATCACGCTACGCGTTTGTGTTTTCCTAGCGTGGCGCATCAGATCAGGGTGGCTATATTATAAACAGTATGTGGCCCTGGCATCAGCTACTCTGTCGTCTGCATTCTCCGGTTTAAAGGGGAGGGAAATGAAGGGCGCATCAAAAAAAAATGAAGGGAAGATCGGTGAAACGCGCAGCGCACGACGCGTTTGACTCCTCCAGGAGCAGTCCGCCAATCACGCCCGACGTAAAGCGCGGTCGTGAGCCGTATTGCGCTCTGTAGGAGAACAGTTATATTGCTTTTCTTGTTATATAAGGCACAGAAAGCCTGCCCGTAGGAAAATCCCGGCTTGAGAGGGAAAAACGAACATCAGGAAGGACCCGGCTTTACCCACTACCGCTGATGAATATGATTTAGGACCAGAGATATTATATATTTGTTATTCGGATAAGCCATTATAAAGGCCCACTTCGTTTGTGCCTTCCGTTGTCATGAGTTACCACCAAATGTATGTAAACAGATCGACAGCGGTATTTTCGTGAAAAAAAAAGAGGGCTTTGTGGGAAAATCGTTCCAAAATCTCTCTCCCGACTGATATATGAGACCTTGCTTCAGAGGAAACAGCATAAACACGCCAAAAGATGTGGAAATACAGAGCTTTCGGAAGGAGGCGTAAGGTAAGAAGAAGCTCTCTTCTTATTGTTATTAGACAGTTTTGGAGGTTTCCTTGGCGATTCCTCCAGTCGAGCGAGGATGCCGCCAACACGCCATTTACCTGTATATTCGAGTCACTTATTATGCTTCATGTGTCAGTGGTTCGCAACTTTTCATACTTCGAGTACACCCCCCGTCCCGGGAAATTCATATACAAGACGTACGCACTCCTCACCCCTGAAATATTTAAGAGAATATTGTTCTTGCTTACCTCCTAATAATGCGGAGAAAGCGCGCAAATCCCTAGTAATAGGCCGAGACTTGCGTACATGGTCGCAACGAGATGCGTGGTAAGCCATCACCTCCTAGAGATAGAAGGCCTCTGCAGTGTTTGCCATAAACGTCATTCAGACTACCTAGCAAGTTTGCCACACAGCATCGTATTTCGTTTCTTCTTATTTTGGCGTCGAATATCCCTGATTGCCTCACAAAAGCCGCATAGTAATTGGATGTGGGACATAGAAATCGCCAATTCTGAGCTCGATCATTTCTTTTCCTCACAACTTTGATACTACTACTACACCGCACACCAACTCCGGTCATATATCGCCATACGGCAATTTCCGACCAGTGGAGTTGGGTGGGAAATGAAGGCTCCATCCATCGGTGGCCGCCCTAGACTCGGTAGGTAAAAAACTTGCTTGAAATGCTCTATTCCCGGATTCGAACCCATGGACCTTGATGGTAACCTTCATAGTGGAAGACGAGCATCTATACCACTGCGCCACTCGGGCTAACTTTGATACTATCACGAGCAGAGAATTTTTTCCCCTGAATATTCTGAGGGAAAATGAACTACGTACTAACGTCACAGGCAGAGTGCGGAGGCCTTCTATCTCTAGGAGGTGATGGGTAAGCCAGGCAAGAACGCATTTTGGTGCCCTCTTGTAATGTTTAATGTTGGGAGGGGGCTAAAAGGATGAAATCTTCACCCCCCCCCGGTCTTTTTTTTAATTTTTACTTTTATTACCAGACGCGCCCCTCTCCCCATCCGATACAGACATCAGAGCGTTCCCGAAGGTGGGGCATGCCTGGAAAATCCAGAGCCAACTTTTTTTTTTCTTCTGCAGACCGGCCAGCCTTCCCTCAGTTGCGACCCTGCTTGCGTACTACAATACCTTGCATTTATAGTGCATCCCTTGCACTATAAATTCAAGGGATGTGGGATGCGTGCCTCCTTTCTTTTTCTTTCAAATCGAGCACAACTCTGGTCTATCGCCATGCGCAACTTACTACCGAGTAAGTTGTGCTGGAAGTGTGTGTGTGTGTGTGTGTGTGTGTGTACCTAACACAGTCTGAGCGAGTAGTATCTAGTGTTGCGTCTGATCTTTTTAGTGCTGCCCTCTATGTTTCAAACCGTGAGTTAATTGTAGTGGTTGAATATTTGTACCGTTGCAGGCCTGAGGCGGGACCTTTTAACGAGTGAGATCGGCTCGCATTCGCTCCTCGAAGTTGAAAAACCAACTTCAGCAGAACACCACCATCTTGGCGGCGCCAAGCGACGTTCGAACCCGGGTCCTCGCGATGCGCGTACTGTCACTATTATGGTCGAAAGACCAGACGCGCCTCCACGTTAATATTCGTGAGAACCTCTAACGTATTGGAGACGCGCCGGAGACCGTTTATTGAGTAAAAGAAAATCTGACTGCAAGAGCCATACAGAATGGACACAACCGTGGAAGACAATACTGTCCCATCACGAGTCCAAGATTCTTGGATAGATATATGTGAGAAAAGGGCCGTCTGCACCGGGGAGCATCTCTGCTGGCCGTCTGCCAGAGAGTGATGGCTCCCATCTAGCCGTTGCTAGAGAGCGTTCCCATCCAGGAAGCTGGAGAGCCAAGTTTTACCAAGGGGAGGGACACCGCGCCGTCCCTCTACGACGGTTACAGAAAAAAAAAAAAAAAAGATTGAACGAAGCAGAGTGCCCGTGCTGTGCAGATTTCCAAAATGATGGAAAAAAAAAAGTGCAAGAAAGAACAGTATACAAATATACAAAATGTACAGGAGATCCTATAATACACACTATATACACACGATAATACACATGTGATCCTATAGTTACGGCGTCGACATCAGGGAGCTTACACAAGCCCTGGGTGTGGTGAGTGGGTGAGTTGGTCGTATCGCATCTCGTTGAGGGGTTTCGGATTACACCAGCATAAAATGTTGACCGGTGGAGCGTGATCTGGTAACTGGCGGGTCAAGATCATCCGTATTTTCGTTGTCAGAGTCGCTAGACGGGGGGGGGGGGGGGTCAGACATGGTATCTTGATGTAGAAGGTGCGAAAAAGCTTCCAAGAAGTTAATTAGTGCAGCAATTTTGTTGTAGTTGAAGGGGCTGCGCATCATAAGTCGTTTCCATGCATATTGGTGCACGCTCCAGTCTCCCAAGAAGAAGGAGTGGTACGATTCCGTAAGGGTACATGTGGAAACGTAGTGATGGAGATCGCCGATTCCCCCGCAGGCGCAGAAGTGGAAATTCGAGGCCTTAAACCTCTTCAAGTACGTCGGGAAGGGACCATGTTCCGTGTGAAAGATGATTTTCGTCCTTGACCACACCTCCCGACCACGTGAGACCGTTGGGACAATGAGGTTAACGTTGGTGGAAGTCTCCTCCGCATTCCATATCAGTTGCCACCTGCGGAGGACCAGCGTAGCAAAATGTGACTTCGCGTGCGAAGCTGGCAGCGGGAGAGTGATGGCAGAAGTGGCTGTCGTGGCGCTTTTAGCTAGGGTGTCGGCCTCCTCGTTGCCTTTAAATCCTTGGTGGGCTTTAATCCATGAAAGGCGTATGCGTGGGTGCAGGAGGAGGGTATTGCGAGTGTCGTTCACCAGTTGGGTTCGGTTGAACGGGTTTGATATGGCGTGGAGGGAAGAGAGGCTGTCAGTGAAGATCACGGAAGGTTCAGAACATGATGAAGCGAAGCGGACCGCTTGGAGAATGGCAAAGATCTCGGCTTGGAAGATCGAGTTGAAATTGTTGAGTCGGGAGCTCCAGTCTTGTACTCGGACATGGTTGCGGAATGCCACGAATGCAGAGGCCACGCCGTCGGAGTTCTTGGAGCCATCTGTGAAAATTTGCCACTGTTGTTCGTTGAATGGCGCCTGGAAAAGAGCAATTTGGTCCGTGGGCAGCTCCTTTGACGGGTGCTGGGGAACGCTGGGGACCGGGCGTTCAAACCTGTCGGCCAGGAAACTCGTGTTAAAAAACGTGACGTCTTCCCTGAATCTAAGCAGCCGAACCTGGCGATTCTCCGCTTGCAGAACGAGGCCCAGAGGAGGATTGTGGGTGGCCAGCTGGGGTACCTTGTTCGACGTGGACCTGTATGCTCGAGTGATGAACAGGAGGTGCGGGCGCTGAAGAGCCTGACGCCGGGGTCGGAATACCATATGGATGCGCCGTAGGCCACTTGCCTGACAATTATCTGACGATAGAGGGTATTCCGAAACTCCTTGCCGTAGCCCCAATTCGAGCCTGAGAGGCGCCTGAAGTCTTTGAGCATCTTTGCCGTCTTCTTATGCAAGTACGAAACGTGCGAGAGGAAGTTAAGGTTCTTATCAATAATTATCCCTAGAACCTTAATTGATGAGGCATGCTTTAGCCTGACGTTGTTCAGTTTGAACGAGGGCTTCTTCAGGCGCTTGTTTGGCCACAGGACCAGTGATTTGGATGGTTCCACCTGAAGGTCGTTTTCCTGGAGCCATCTGGAGATCGTAGGGAGAACGATGCGTCCCAGTGACGTGACATTCTCCGGTTGGCGAGCGGCTAGGACTAGCACCAGGTCGTCGGCATAGGCTTGAAGGAACGCCTTTGTGCCAGGGGGAAGGGGGAACGATGAGTGGAGAAGAGGATCGAATGCGAGGTTCCAGAAGGCCGGACCGGTGCATGAACCTTGCGGGCAGCCACGCACTAGCGTGATACCTCGCCCATGTCCGTAGACAGGGTGACCTCTCTGTCCGGCAGGATATCCTCTAGGAGCGCACTAAATGGGGCTGGGACATCAAGGTTGCGGATGGCGCTGATGACTTTCTCGTGGCGTACGTTATTAAAGGCTCCCTTGATGTCCAGCGAGATGACTGCCGTAAGGAGATTCTCCCTGCGGTTTGCCTCGATCGAAGTCAGCAGGTGGCGAAGGGCGTCGTCTGCTGATCTCCCTGCCGTGAAGCCGAATTGCATCGGATGAAGCGCCTCTCCTTGCTACAAGTAAAACGTCAGCCTCTGTGCGATTAGTTTTTCCAGTATCTTGCCCAGATTCGAGGTCAGCGTGATAGGCCGGGATGACGTTGTTAGTGCGGAACCAGGCTTAGGTATAAGTACCAGGCGGCCCTTTTTGAAGATGGATGGGAACAGGGAAAAATCCAGGCACTTGTTGCACACTCCTGTTCAGTAGTCCAACATTGTCTGGACAAACGCCTGTACAATTCTGTTGGAGAGCCCGTCTGGACCGGACGCCTTGTTGAGTTTCAGTGCCTTTGCTATGCGGAGGACCTCCTGTGGGTGGAAAGGCGGCTCATGGTGTGTATTGATTGTCGGTGCTTGGATGTGTATGTTTGTCTCCACGTCGGGGAAAAAAGTCCCTGAGCTGCATGGCTGCCAGTTCTTTTGCTGAGAGATGGGGATGGGGCGTAGGAGGCGATGGCGGCGGTTTCTTTGAACGAAAGATAGCTTTGTAAGGTATTCCGAATGTTGTGTTTGTCGTCGTGCAGAGCTTTCTCCAGGATTCGATCCGGGTACGTTTAACCAACCGTTTGAAATTGGCGCGAAGTTGTCTCAGGGAGAGAGTTTCTTCCGTCGTGTCTTGTTGGCGCCTTTTGCATCTGGAGATGCGCCTCTCCAGGGCTCTGATGGCCCTTTTCTGTGTCGAAAGTTGGGGGGACCACCAGCGTATGTCCTGCGTGAAGGTTGGGGGTAACTTGACTCCGAGAGTGGATGCGCAGGACGCTTGAAGAGCAGAAACCAGCGTGGTAACGTGGTTGTCGAGATCCGCTTTTGTGGAGATGAGGGGCAATTCCCGGCAGAGTTGATTGAGTGCTGCAGGGAGATGAGCGCGGAGTCTGAGCAGGCGTCGTTGCGTGTCTTTATACCGGATAGGTCCTGGCAGATTGTGTTGAAGATGGCGATCGTGGACGTGAATGTCGATGTACTTGTGGCTGGAAAGGGATTTATTCCTTGTGTCCACGGCCCACTTCGTGCGATCAAAGATATGCTTGGAACTTGTGAATGCGATATCTGGCCAGCCGGAGCCCGTTCCATGCGTGTATGTGGCAGGTGAAGAGGGGTCATTCAGCAGGAAAAGGTCAAAAGACGACAGGAAATCCAAGACTTTTCTGCCCCTGTCATCTTGATTTCTATAACCCCAGACAGGGCTGTGGGCGTTGAGGTCTGTAGCAAAGATAGTGTCTGCCGGGCCTGCTGCCTGGATGAGAGAGTCCAGTTCGGCAATGGACGCGTCAATGTCCGCTAATGGCGAACAGTATGCCGAGCAGAGGACCACCGTAGAGGATGGGAGGGACAACTTGATGGCAACTGCCTTTTGGCTGTGGAACAGGAAAATGGGGGAAAAGGACTGGTTGATTTGGATGATTGCCGCTTTTGCGTTTCGGGACTGCCAGTAACGCCAGTTATTGGGGCAGTCCACTCTGTGGTGCAGTAGGGATGGCTCTTGCACAAGGAGGAAGTCGTATTCATGTTTCCTGGCGTGGACGTAGGCGTTGGAGGTGGCGGCATGTGCCTTGTCCAGATTGATCTGTAGGATCTTAAGGCCTCTCCCAGAAAGCGAGGAAGGGTCCAGTAGGGAGTCTGAGTCAGAGTTTGAGGAAGAAGTTGTTGATGAAGACATATAATGGCTGGGAGGAGAACAGAAAAAAAGTTAGGCAATGTAGATGTTATGCTTAAGCTTAAAGTTGTTTGATATCTCCTACCACTTGGCGACGGAATGTTGTGGTCTGTCCCGTGATGGTGATGCCACTTGAGGTAAGTTTAGCAGCGACTAGTGGTTTGGCTTCCAGCGAAATGATGTTGGAAAGGAGGATTTGCTCCATGAGGTCGTCGTAAACCTTCCTATTGGTGCCCTGTTCCGGGGAGAAGAAGTATGCGTGGAGGGCCCACTGCCTGGAGAAGTGCGAGGTTTGATGGGCGTTGCCCACTGCCCTTGCATACGTGGTATAGCGAGGAGGATCCATTGTAAAAGACTGTTGGGGGCGGCTGTTCAGATGCGGGGCGCTGGAGGGGTGGTCAGTAATGCGAGGGCGGTCCCTCTGGAATTGTGTCGCTCTGGTTGGTTTCGGGCACTGCCCATGCGTGGCTGTTGTTCGGGCCCAGTCGTTGCCTCTCACCATGTTGGGGCGCCGGTTGGGGTCAATAGTCCGCTCCTGTTGCTGACGCCTTCGGTCAGGGTGCTGACGAAGGTTCTGTTCTTGATGAGGGGTTGCCGTGTATCTATTGCGAATGGGGGGGGTTCCGAGGGCAGGTCGAGGGGTGTTCCTTCAGGTATCTGGGCGTTTCGAAGTGGACGTGGCGGGATCGCTTTGGCGCATGACGCTGTCGACGACGGAACTTTCGGCTGGTGACCTCGGTCCAAGGGTTCTCCCTTCGGTATTGTAAATCCGGTGCCGATCTGTCGGCCAGTTCCAAAAGTCTCAGTTGAAAGGCGGTCGGTTGAGGTAACACATGGCCCTGTGTACTCGCTGGAGGATTGTAATGTCTTGTCGTGTCCGCGGCTCTGTTGGAGGTCTCGTCCGCTGCTGTCACTTGCAAGATTGTCGGCCCTCTGGTGGTGTCCGCAAATTCCGGGGGGGGGAGGGATGGGTGCATCGTCCTCGTACGCCACTGGCGAGTCCGCTGGAGGGTTCAAGTCGTCCTGTGGAGGCGTGCCAGTTTTCTCCAGAAGTCCCAGGGCCCGGTTTTCTCGCAAGGGGGGCGTAGGGTGCATAGTTGATACGTTGCGGCCCCTATTGCGATTTCGTTGCGGTCTCTGAGGCCTGGGTGATGGAACGTTTTCCTTGGGGGTGTTATCCTGTAGGCGGGTGGCAGCACTGAAGATTCCATGATGTTCTGGATAGTTCTTTCCCTTATTTCGTCTGTCTGGGTCTGTTGGTTGCGCTTGTATTCTTTCGGGCGGGCGCCAGAGTTCATTGACGTTGGCGAGGTGGCGTAGTACCCTGTTCCGGCAGGCGGTGTCGCTGAGCTCGTGGGGAGGCATCTGGTCCGCCTTGTCGGCCCACAGAGCGAGGGTATCTAAGTGCCGGAGGGCAGTCTTCCTATGGGCTGAGGGGACGCCGTAGCGGAGATTCTTCCCCTTCCCTGAAGCGTGCAGGACAATCTCCCTGACTTCTTGGATGATATCCGAGACGTTGATCAGCGTACGGCGCGTAGGGGAGGTCGTAATCTGATCTGGGCCCGGCCTGGGAGCGTCAGAGTTCGCGGTGATTTTCGATTGCCCATTATGCCTTTCCAGGGGGGTAATTGGGTCAGCTGGCAGCGTTGTCCGGCGTGTTCGTGCCATATCTCTGGGGCTGAGGGCGTTCGCTGCAGGGGGATCTATGTAGGGGAGCGTGTGACGACGGGGGGGGGGGAGTTCGCCGGGGGGGATCAAAGTCTTCTCCGGAGTCCGTAGCGGAGTACGGGATTCCCAGGTTGTTGTCCAGGGCTCTCCTTCTCTTGGCTTTCTTGCCTAGACTCTCGCCCCTTAGACTCCCGGCGGCGGGGGAGCATGACGGGTCTTCGTGTATCTTTGCTGCCAGGAAGTCCGATGGCGAGGCTTCCTGCGGGGGGGGGGGGGCAGACACATGCTTGGCTGTGCGAACGCACAATGTGGGCGGGGGGAAAGATGACGAGTGTTCGTGAGTTTCTCTTCTGATCTTTCTTCGTCGTGAATGTCGAGCGGCGAAACCAAGAACGAGCTCACATCCCCAGTGGGCGTTGTTGGTGAAGCTGATTCCTTCTGGGATCCGCCCCTTGGGTCGTTCGACGACTCCCGAGGCTCATGAGACCGGGCCTCGACCTTCCTCTGGGTCTCGGAGGTTGCAGGCGCTTGGGAAGTGTTGGGGGGCCGCGACAGGATGTCCTCCATGGTTGTTGAGACAACGGCGGCCACGTCTTCGGTGTGTAATCTTGTTTTCTGACTCTCCGGGAGAATCGGGGAGGATGCCAGGGTTGGTGAAGTGCGTTTCGAGGGTAGCTTACCCCCGGGCGAAAGGGGGGTTGAGCAGAAGAATTGTTGCAGGCCAGGCTCGTCCAGCTCTCGGGAGAGATCCAGTGATCCGCTGCTATTGTTTTACGGGGGGGGGGGGGCCTGGCACGGCCGGGCGTCCGTAGAGACTGGGGAAAGCACGATCTCAGCGATTGTATTGGTTGGTGGTGCGTCTAGGAGGAGGGATCCATTGGAGCTCGAGATCGATGAAATGGAGACGACAGTAGCAGTTGATGACTCAGTTCCACTGTCATCCTCGTAGGCTATGGGGATGTGAAGGGAGTCCTTCAGCTCACTGGGCCACACCTGTGATCGGATGCGTGCCCGCGTGTGCTTCTTCATCATCCTACAGTCCTGATCTATTATGGTCGAGTGAACATTTCACCACCACAATCGGAATTACCGATTTAAGAACAGTATCATTGTGACGCATGATCGGTACGGCTTTTATTTTACGCCGCTCAGCACGTGCCCCCCCCCCACCCCTAAATGTGGGGCCCTTTTTCTTGGAGGGCGAGTCATCTATGAATGTGTCGCAGGTTACTTGGACGATCTGCAAATGTGCTGCGGGACAATTAGGTCATTTGGAAATTTGCCGCTTAGATCTTTTTTTTACAGAGTTAGGTTTGAGGTTGTGCGGACCTCATCAGATAACTCCGAGGGCCACTTTTAGACCGCGGATTGATTCAACATTGGAATTCATTGATTTCAGCTGAACAATTCATTGATTTCAGCTGAACAATTCATTGATTTCAGCTGAACAATTCATTGATTTCAGCTGAACAATTCATTGATTTCAGCTGAACAATTCATTGATTCAGCATGTATGCGCTAGACCAATGTTTCGTAACCTTTTTTTCGCCCATGGCCCCCTCCTTCTTTGGACCATATTTTTCCTCTCGTGGCCGCCTTGTTTTATCCAGTCTCTCCCCCCCCCCCCCATCAAGGAGCGAGACCCTCTTATTATTGAATTGGTCGTTTGAGCAAATTAAGACGCATTGGAGGAAAACTTCAGGAGTAAGGCCGACCTCTGATTCAGCGAGGATTTTCGTAGGGGGGGGGGGGTCTCTGCTCTGCTGTGCCTTCTAACTTCCATGGGCCCTCGGGCAAAAAAGATATTCTGGAACTCCTTACAATATGCTGGAACCAACAGCTTACGTATTTGCTCCTCCCCCCCCCCCCCTAAATTCACGTTAGGGCCATGCCTAGATGGGCCCATGCACAATGATGAAAACATTGAGAGGGCTGAAATTTGCTAGTTGTCCCGTATATATGGGACTCGAGCCCTTACGTTGGGAAGGGGGGGGAAGGTCGTGTTTCGTATTATATATTCATTAATTATTGGGGAGGGGGGCGGGCTCAACCCCCAAATTCCGGCACCAGTGGGCTAATGTTTTAAAATAGTGGTTCCCTGTGGGTTCTATGTATGGACATTTTAACTGCATCGGGGGGGGGGGGGTTACACCTTGCTGGGAGTATCTGAATAAAAATTTGCGTACATTTGCGCTAGAACAAAAAAAAATGCATCAAATCTAATTATCGTGGGGTTTCTCCTACAGAGCCCCCGAATTTCGTTCTAGGCTCATGGCCCTGGCTCTGTGAGCAGTTTCGCATCATTATGTAAGTAGTCACCACACCTTTTCCTCCCACCATATTTTTGCTTCACTTTGCCCCCACTGAAACTTCATTTCTTCCTGATTTTTTTTTCAAAGCACTTTGTGTCCCTCCCCCCACCAGCAGCTTACTTGTTATGGGTCCCCTTCAACTTGATTTCCACCCGTGGGCCCCTTGGAGTACCTCAGAACCGCGGGGAGGAGGGGGGAGGGACGTATGACCCCAGGCTGAGAAAAATGCGCTAGACTACCGACTCAAACCGTAACAAAAAAAATTCTCTTTGACACCCCAAGTATGGACGAAGGTACGGCAGGGGGGGGGGGGGAGGCATGGGTCATTTCTTCCCCCCATAGTGTCAAAGGTTGAGTCGACTGATCTAACGTATATACATATATATATGAACTGACATCATCATCAACATGCCCCCGCCCAGACTTCCAAGTCTATCTCCGCCTATGATCTCATTGCTCTTGTCGTCTCCTGGATCCGCGCCTACGAAAGCATAGTGGTTTTCTTGGACCTCAAGGCAACAGAGGTGCACCGGAGCCAGAGTAAAGGAGGGGGTTGTTCAATCTTCCCCGCACCATCTCATCCTACTCTGAAATTAGGCAAGGAGGCGATGTGCTTCCGTGGTTTCGATTGTCCGTCTTACCTACCAAACCAGTTCGGTGCATGGGTGCTCAACCTTTTGGAGAGTGCGGGCCACTTCATTAGTTTTGGAAACGTATCGAAGGCCACTTAAGTAATCGTTAATAGTTCTCCGGGTCACTGAAGTGATCTGTCTTTTGATCGCAGGCTACTTATGTGATCTGTAAATTTATAAATGTACCGCGGGCACTTGAGTCCTCTGGTAATCTGCCGCTTATTTTACAAAATTAGGTTTGGGGTCACAGGCCACATCAGATGACCACACATCATGTAGCTCTCGTCATCCTGGAGTAGCCCCGGCTCTCATCATGGGCTCCCACATCCGGCAGCGAGACCACTAGGCTGGGATCTTCTACGGCCCTCAGGTCAGACGTTTCACTGCGCCCTCCGTAGGGAACTTATGAAAGAACAAAAATAAATGTTGAAAATTGTTCCGGGGAGCCCCAGGGCTGGAGCCCTATCCCCCCCTTTTTATGGGGGCAAATGAACCATGCCCCCCTTCTGCAAGAGTGAGGTTCACAGGGCTCGTGAAGATTCCCATAATTTTTTTTTTTCAAGTTTATTTTTAACGCTATAAATTCACTGTTAAAAGGGGCGTAAAAGTCAGTGTAGTGGAACGAATAATATTTCTATTGTTTCCTATATGGGGAGGTTTAATTCGAATAAAGGGCCCCCTGTCAGATTTCAGTCTGGGGGGGGGGGCACCAGAGGCGTATTTATGGTTTTGCTACCTGTGAGCTATGCAAATTTTGCAACCCTTCACCCATTCACGTCTAATTTTATATTGACTCAAATTCGCAGCCCTGCGCTGTAACCCTCTTGCCCACCACCCCCTGTAAATACACCTCTGACACTTTTGGTCACTCTTATGGTCATTTATAGTCATTCACATGCTCACACATTGTTTTGGTCGCTTATTACATGCTTGCACACGTTCTGACCTGGTCGCTTGATTTCTAGGCCACTTCCACACAGATCTCTCTAGGGCACTCTTTTGGTCGCTCACCGACCTTGCTCTCTAGGCAAGGCAACAACTAGATAATTTGTCAGCCGGGCATGAGCACATTATGGTGTCCCGTGAAATGTAGAAAGAGCAGTTAAAGGGTGGATTCGGCGGCCCCTCTGGTCCGGCGCCCTGGTGAACATACCCACCTCCTCCCTCCCCCCTAGTGGTAACCCTGTCTCTAGGTCACTGTTTTAGTCATTCACTGTTTTGATTGCTCTTTTGGTCACTTACTGACCTGGCCCTATAATCCTCTGAGTCACTCTTTCAGTCAGCTACTGATCTCCCCGTTCTCTCTCTATAGGTCGCTCGCTGACAGGTTCTTTGCTCTCTTGGTCACTCTTCTGATCCTTCATATGGTTGCAAACCTTATAAGTCACTTGTCGTTTGGTCAAATCACTGACCTAGTTTCTTACTCTTTAGGCAGAGACAGGTTTTTGTGCTTTTGTGGCTGTAAACTGTTTATCACGTTTTACAACAATTACAATAATTTTCTTTACCACCCAATTCCTCGAGTTTGTCGCCCCCTCCGAACTTTCCCCCTTGGACCATCACCACCTAGAGATAGAAGGCCTCTGCAGTGTGTTTGCCATAAACGTCATTCAGACTACCTAGCAAGTTTGCCACATTTCGAAACACTGCATCCTATTTCGTTTCTTCTTATTTTGGCGTAGAATCTTCATGATTGGCTCACAAATACCACATAGTGATTGGATGTGGGGGCATAGAAATCGCCAATTCTGAGCCCGGTCATTTCTTTTCCTCGCAACGATGATACTACTACTTCACCAAACATCAACTCTGGCCATATCGCTATATTGCAATTTACTGCCATTAGTGAGATGGGTTGGAAGTGAAGGCGCTGTCTATCGGTGGTCGCCTCGAGTTCTCATTAGGGAAAATATCTTATCTATATCCTCAACGATGATACTGGCACGAGCAGGGAATTTTTTTTTTTCCCTGAATATTCTGAGGGAAAATGGACTACTTACTTGACGTCACAAGCAGAGTACGGAGGTCTTCTATCTCTAGGTGGTGATGCTTGGACCCGCTAAGCGTAAATATGCGTCTTGGGTCGCATCCTTTGCAACTTTTCGTCTTCTGGCATAGCTGACCATGTCTCTACCAATCACGGAAAAAAAAAAAAAGGAAAATCAAAGAAAATCCTCCAATGAGAGAAGCTCCGTAACGAAATCAGTATGATGTTCGTATCCTCGCCCCCCCCTTCCTCCACCTCCTCGGCGATAAGAATCAGAAGGAGGAAAACTTGAGCTAGCGGGACGATTTAATTATAAGGAGGGGAGAGGAAGGGGAAAAAGAAGAGCCTCCTCACTCCTCATTTCTTTGGCTTGCGGCAAGCGAACGATGGTGGTTGTTGTTGATGGGATGCCTCCGCGGCCGTGTCTGGGAATCGTGCCAACTTGTTGATGACACGTACGCGTATTTCTTTTACTCTCTTCCCCCCTTCGAAATTAGTCAAATAGGAAAGAAATTTTTTTTTTCTCCGTGGTTCCCCTCCCCCCCTCTCCGACTCCTCATCAAGCTGCCGAATTATTTTATTTCCTCGTGAAATAATAGGTGTGCACATATATATTTTTTCTTTCTCCTCAGCCGGCTGAACTTCAACCTGTTCTAGATGGTACGAGACCGTTCCGTTCATTTTTTTCCCCTTATCTATTTTATTAATTTATTAATTCCTACCTTCGAGTGTTTGTGTACATTTTATTTATGTTAATTGTTTTCTGTGTGTTATTATTCGTATATTGCTTTTGGCGAATTTATATATTGCCAGTTCTTAATACCATGCCGCCTCCGGGAAATGTAATGTGTATCCGCTTATCAAATTTGCATTGCAGTTTTCAATATCACGGGGGGACCCTGGGCAAAGTGATGTTCTGAAACCTGTTGCCTTGCAATAAGTGCCTGCTTATCTAATTTACATTGCAGTTTCAATATGATGGGGACTTCCAAGCAGTGTTCTCAAATTTCTTGCCTTAGCCAGAAGTGTCTGCTTATCTAATTTACGTTGCAGTTTCAATTTCATGGGGACCCTGGGTAAAGTGATGTTCTGAAACCTGTTGCCTTGTAATATGTGTCCGCTTATCAAATTCGCATTGCGGTTTCAGTATCATTAGGACCTCGGGCAGTGTTCTCGAATTTATTGCCTTAGCCAGAAGTGTCTGCTTATCTAATTTACGTTGCAGTTTCAATTTCATGGGGACCCTGGGCAAAGTGATGTTCTGAAACCTGTTGCCTTGCAATATGTGTCCGCTTATTGAAACCGCAGTGAGAATTTGATATCATTGGGACCTCGGGCAGTGTTCTCGAATTTATTGCTACTTAGCCAGAAGTGTCTGCTTATCTAATTTACGTTGCAGTTTCAATATCATGGGGGCCCTGGGCAAAGTGATGTTCTGAAGCCATATCTAGCTGGAAGTACGTGCTTATCGAATTTACATTGCAGTTTTCAGTATCATGGATCCTGGGCAAAGTGGTATCGTGATATCTTTCCAGAAATGTCAACTTATCAAATTTCAAATTTTCATTGCAGTTTCCAATATCATGGGAGGGTTTTAGGCAAAGTGATGTTCTGAAATCTTCTTGTCCAGAAGGAGGCAATCGCTCCTTCTAAGAGCTGAATAATATAGGTAAAAATTTGTCCTATAAAATATATATATAAGGGATGATGTAATGAACCTATACAATGAATTGCCCGGGATCTGCGCCTGTTCTTCCCTAGCCAGAAGTGAGTTTTTATGAAATTTACATTGTTTTCAAAACATGGGGTCCTCGGAAGAGCAACATTCTGAAGCTTTTACTAAGCTTACCAGTTTGCATTGAGGGGATATATCTGTACGGGATAGTTGTTCTCTGAAACCTCTCCCCTAAGTCAGAAGTGCCAGCTTGTCAAATTAAAAAGTGTCTTCAACTACAGTGTCTTTTCCAGTGATTTATTACGACTCCCATGGGTTTGAGTCCCCTCCTAGGATTTTAATAACTTTGCCCATGATGATTGCCATGATACAGAGTTTTTGGAAAGTGCCATAATCTCAACTTGACTCTCCTAAGGAAAATAAGAGAGGCCTCTCATAATTTTAAGTATTTATTGGTATTTATTCATGGTTCCAAAAATGTCACAAAGTACATTGCTGCTGTTGGAAGTCCTTGTATCAAGTGGTTCATCACCCTTAGTTGAAAGACAGTGGAGTCCAGGGTTTAAGCTACGGTCGCATTTGTTGCAAAATGCGAAAGAAAATCTTGGGATGTGAAATAAGCAGTAGCCACTTTCGTAAAAATGCGTACAGGAGGTACGAAACGAGTAGACATCCAACCACCAATCATTAGCATTGTAGCATTTTGCTAAAACTCCCCATTGTCACGTTTTTGCTAAATGAATTTTTTATCTAGCTTAAACCCTGGTGGAGTCTCAAATGTCCAAGGTTTCAGGTAATCTGAGGTGCAGAAATTCCCTCTCACTCAAAATCTTTGTTTTTTTGTGAAAAATGTATTTTTGTTTTTCATTTTTCCTATAAATGTCACTAATTTTAGTTTGCAAAGGACTTTTTTCTAGAGGCTCAGATCTTCGGTGGTTCTCCCAGGCTAGACTTTTAACAGGGCTGCCCTCTATAGTAAATTTATAGTGTAAAGAAATAAAAATCACATTTTTATTTTGAGTTCCCAAGGCTGGAGTCCAGGTTAGCTTTCGCTATAGAGGGTACATATGGTCTTGGTAACCGTAATGGAAGGAATTAAGGCATTGAGTCAAGAATTAAATGTAAGAGCAACTACAAATATGCAGGTCCGAAGAGAACAGGTTTGAATGATCTTTAAAATAAGAATGACCAAAGCCTTGTCTCCTGGGAATGGCCCTTATATTTTCGTAATCTTTTACTACACGTTTCCGTGTTTACCATAAAATTAATATTGGGGGAGGACCACCCCCTTTCCCAAAAGTTGTTTTCTATTGTTTTTTGGGAATTTGAGTTTTGGTAATTGAGGAAGTCATGTTTACCTTGGGTTATGGAGGACTCTACTTTTGAAATCGGGTATAAATGCACATGTTACAATCTAATCAGCCAAATATAAAGAATAATGGTGCCAGAAAAATTTGTCGGATGAGATTTTTTTATGTGAATATATATTTTTTTCGCACAGCTATATGTGTATTTATTGTGTAGATTGTTTCATACCTTTGAAGTCATGCTTGCTGTCTTGGCTCAGTGAGCGTGGTTAAGGAGCTGCCATGTGACGTCATGGGTGCCCCCCCCCCCCAAAAGCAGAATGTGCCGAAATCTGCGACGTACGTCGCAGAACAATTACCGCTACTGCAGAACACTTTGGAAGAATTTTAAGAAAAAGTGCAAAAAACAGTATCGTATGTATGGGGATTTTTACCGAAAGATACCCAGGCCACATTGCCGTATGGCAATATCGGCTCAATATCGGATTTTTACCGCATAACATTTCCAGTCAGCCGAGGGCTTGTCGCAGAACAGTGCTAAACATTCTGCTTTGGGGATGGCCCTGATACATTTTTTAGCTTCTGCTGTATCCGCGTCTCTTATTTTACGTTTTAGTTGCATCTTTCACTTTTAAATCAGTGATTTATTATTCATGGTGTTCTTTCAGTGTTAGTAGTGTGCGTGCATGTGGTATTTTGGTAATTCATTTTGATGATTCTTATGTTAATTAGTGATAAGCAAATATCAGTTTTTGTGAAATTGTCAGGCCCGTCTTGACGCATGATGTTCCTGAAGAGTGATATCGAATCATAAAGTACTACAGGTACGCAACTTCCTGGCCATGGCTGGATCCAGGCCAATAAGTCGAGGAGGGTGAATTAGTAGAACTGAAGAGCGCACACACAGCCAATAAATGTCCAATATTTTATGGGGATGGAACAATTATTTTTCACTGTCTCTACTTCGCTGCACATCAACTCAGGCAATATCGCTTATTGTAATTTACCGCCGTTAGCGAGTTAGGTTGGAAATTAAGCCGCCATGGTCGCCTCATTCTCAATATATTGTATATATCCCTCTTCTGGTTCGAACCTGGGACCCGACGAGTATCTTACCACTTGGGCGCTTCACTGGCTCTTGTGTGGGGAGGACATTTACTACCCCTGCTGGATCCATGCCTGTGTCTGGCCTGCGAACGGTTTCCATATTGCACATCTGTAAATGATGAAGTCAATTCTAAAAGTCTCACCTTATTCAAATGAAACCAAAAAAAGACAAATTATCAGAAAGGTCAAAAGATAACTGAAGTTATGTATCTCGAGTTAGCTTTCTATCAACCCAATGAAATGTAACTAGCGTTTGTATTTCAGATGAAATGGATTCAAAAAAGTATTTTTTTTAATTGGAATTTTCCGTAAAAAAAATTTCATTATAAATTTTAAATGGTTGAAAGAAGCAACCCCGACATGACTATATAGATATTAATGACAATAATCGAAAAGATAATTTTGGAAATAATTCAGTAAAATGGGCAGTACAACAATTGTAAACTATCATAATTAACTAACGTAGTGAAGCAGACTTACTCAGCTCTGTCAGAACAGTTACACTGCGAATTGCGTCAGCGCTTGTACCGATTCTGGCGCATCATAAGACAGACCTTATTATATAGTCCTAATTTTTTTTATTGCCTAAATCTTGTATATTTCCTATACAGTGATGGTAGGTTTGTTTATTTAATCCTTCGTTATTTTTTACAGTCGACATCCAGTGCAGACGACTCGGCTTCCCCTTCACCTGTCGCACCAAATGCTCCAAAATTTGGAACCCTCATTCCGAATAGGATATTCGTCGGTGGAATATCCCCGAGTGTAAGTATGCTATTTATTATTTATGTTGTGAATTGTCTTATGTGCAAAAGTACATATTTCTAGTTTGATCGTTTTTGCAATTGTTTCTTGTCTTGCACTTATCAAACAATGTTTAATTGTTCGTGGATAACAGTAGGAAATTCAGTGAACATGACTTTGTAGAGACGATTTTTAGTCTATGCAGTATATTCATCCATGGGTGACCTATGCTTATATCATAATATTGGTGAGCATAGCATGATGATCAAAGCGTTTTCAATAACAGTTACTTCTCAACGTATGAATATGTTCTGTTCCAAGTACGTGGATGTAAGTTGGAACTGTGTGATATCACTAATGTGTGTGTGTATATATATAATGAAGTTTACAATTATAATTTGTTTCTCAAACGTGCTTGTAATACAAAACTCCTGCAAGGTTTTTTAAAAAAAGTGTCTGAACATAATTTTTATTGCGTGAACCAATGAAGCCAGGAAGGTTGTGCACGAAGGTAGAAAATCCCTGTGGATATGCTTGAATTTTTCCTTCCTGCAGACCATGAATGAGGAAGGGTAAAAAAATTCTGTCACACATTTTAGTTTTCGACAAAATGGCAGGTAAAACTTTAACAACACTACGGCTTTAATCATGATGGAGCTGCCAGTCGCAACACAGAACCTCTTGGTAGCACTTGTTGGGGATGGTTGTGCCATGCGATGTATACTCGGGATGAACCACAACAGTAGAGTCAAAACAGACAGTCGGTATGATGTGACATTGCATCTCCTGAAGACCAAATCGTCAGTCAAAATGAAATAAACGGGTGTCAGTGCTGCATCATCATCAGTCACTCTTCATTGATGTGTGACTGTCTTTGAAGCAGTTGTACCACCCCTTTATTGTGATGGTGCCATTTCTTCAGAAAAATCAATTAATGCTAATGAAATTCGGGATATAGGTGTTTCCAAGTATTTGCTCAAGAATGAGATGAGAGACAAAAACCCATCTGTCATGGTTAGTTATAGCAACAATATTTTGAAAATTTCAAATGGTAACACTCCTATTTATGCATTGCACAAAATGATTAGCGCAGTGGGAAAAAAACCACATAAATGGTATTGAAATGGTACCTGCACAGCTCCCACTCATCCTACTTTTTGGTTTTTGACTGATTTTTCCTACTTTTTTTTTTACAAAATCCTATCAATAAAATTGGTATAATTGATTTTAATTGAGGAAGAAATCATTGATATATTGCTAAATACAAATGTTGTGGATTGCAATTAGATTCTGCCAAAGTAGAAATTGTATAATTTTTAAGGTTATTTGGGATGTGCGTGCGGACAATTTAGTTTATTAATTTTTAATTTGCTTAGTTTGAGGGTTCAACAAGTAGAGTACTCATTAAAAACTTCTACCTGATTGAAAAAAAAATTTTGTATTTACCACTTCATGGACAGTAACTAACACTCATCATTTAAAATTATGGTGCATATTTTGTGTATGGGTGAAACAACAGTTTGCATAACAAAACAGTTGGGTACATAGGCCTATTCTAGGTTTTGTGACTCTGATACCCAATAACATTTAAGTCTTCCATATTTTTAAGGCATGAAGAGGCATGAACAATATTTACAATGTGCTCAGCAAAGAGCTAGAAATGAAAGTGCTTCATTTGTCAAAAACGATTAAACTGGCATTGAACAGTAAAATGTAAAAAAATATAATAAAGTCCCTTTAGTTTTCCAGCATTCGTCCTTTTTTTTTTCCTATCCTTAAAACCATTTATTTATATTAGACCTAGTAATTTACATATTTTTCACTGTGCTTCTGAAGTGATCTCGAAAGAGTGTCATTCTTAAAAAAAACTTGCATACCTTTATAATTTGCTGTGTATTGTCGAAGTGAGTTGACTGACTGGACTGCGGAAAACTAAAAAAGAATGTAATATATATTGTGAAAGAAAAGAATTATCTGTGTTGCTGCCAAAAATTGTGTTTGTAACCAAGTCATTTGTGTCATTTTGCTTTGGTTTGAGTCAATTTTTTTATGCTATGATTGTGTCTAAGGGGGTTACCCTCCCCCATCCTATTTTTTTGTCAAACTTTTTTGAGTAGGAGCCTTGTATCTGTAGCACCATGAATGTCTGTGCAGGATGTAGACAAAGAATGATCTCACCTAGGGATTGGTGCACTAATTGCTCGGTCGGAGACGTCTGACTGTCAGATATCTATCACAATGACCTCGAGACATTAGCTGTCACAAAAATCACTGAACACAAATGAAATTCATGGTACACTGTATTTCCCCCACCGGTTTGTGCTGCATCACTTGGGGACACCAGATTTTTGAATGTCTGGGTCTGGTCCGTTTCTGGCATGTCTGGAAAAGCGAGGTTCAATGAGGATCACAGTATGTATTAAGCCAATTTTTATAATGAAAATATTTAAGAATTTTCTAGACCCTGCTATTAGAATTTCCCAAGCATGTAAGGAAATACGGATATTCGCAGCATGCTGGTTTCCGTGTGTTTCCTAGCTAATACGGAAGAATACGGCGGGTGTTTCAGAGTATGCACTCAAGAATAAGTGGAAAACTCTAGCTCTCACAGTTACAGCGACAAAATTTTAAAAAAATCAAATGGCAACATTACTAAACTACGGAATTTCTAATGAATTGGTACATGCTGTGTGCATGTACACATTGTGTACCTAATGTGAAGTTTGTTTCAGTTTTTAATGCTTGTTGTGTGTAGTGCTGCATCTGCCATTTTTTTTCTAACCATGAGTGAAATGTAATGATTGAATAATTGTACTGTTGTAGGCCTGTTGCTCTCTGTAGCGAGACTTTTGTAGATCGGCTCGTATTTGCTTTTCAAAGTTGGGAACCATAGAAAACCAAGTTCAGCCGATCACCACTGTGACAACAGTGGGATTCGAACATGGACTTCGCAATGCAAGTCCATCACTATGACCTTTCAATCACCACAGCGGCAAATGGCAACACTCACTTTATTTACTGCTAAGTGATTGGCACAGTAAGAAACCATTAGATGGCGTTAGAACCACACCTGTGGCACTATAAATGCTTGTGCTTGATGCAGACAAAGACACATGGAAACAACCAATGCAGAACACGTCCGCAGCTAGAAGTTCTCCTCAGAGGGGAATGGTTGTTAGTACACCAACCTCTGGTCAGATCTTTCTTTGTCTACATCCTGTGCCTACGTTTATGGTGATACAGATACTGTTCCAATACCATTTCCCATCTTAAAAATGATGAGATTGAAACCCAAGCATTATCCAGAGCCCTTAGGAACAACTTTGGCCAATGGGGAAAATCTGGCTCAACAGACCAATCTTGATGCAGCAGTGCAACTTAAGCAGGGAGAAGACGTGAGTAGGTAGTAGCCTTTTGTCCGCCACCATTACGTAATTCTTGAAAATGTTTGCCACCTGTGCAAACAAAACGTTGAAAGACAAAACTACACATGTTGGCCAAAAACCCATAAACATTAAAATTGAGTAAGTGTTGCTATTTGAATTTTTCAAAATTTTGTTGCGGCAACTGTGACTGCAAGAGAGGATTTGTTTCCCATCTCATTCTCAAGAATATGATCTGCGAAATCTGAAACACGTCTCTAATTTCATTAGCATTGGTTGAATTTTGCGACTACTAGGAGCTTGCATATTGGTAAAGTTATTTTTAAAACAGCCTGTATATATTTGATTTAGTTTTTCATCAATTAGAATAATAAAGAAAGTCTCTATTTATTCTCATCTTGGATTTTTTGTTTTCCCATGTTGTTCATATTACAAGACATCGCTAAATTGATCAAGTAAAAAAGTTTTAAAAATTTGTGCTTGTATTGTGAAACGCTCGTAAACAGAGCAAACTGGTCGGGTCAACTGGATCGGCCAATGTCTGAAATTCCGGTGTTTGCCAGGCTTTATATGGGGCCATATAGCCTAGCTATCTATCCCTGTGATTCAGAGTCATCACCATGTGTTATATTTTTTTGTGTGATAATTAGGGGCATATAAATGCCCTAACCATATTTATATCATATTAGCTATATGGGAACCCTAATGGTCAAAGGAAACTGAATATCAATATCTTAGTGAAACATATATAGGGGCTGGCAAAAGCCTGGATTTTGTACATTGGCTGGGCCAACTGGGCTGGCCACTTTGAACTTCGGCAGTAACATATGCACACATAGATTAGTGATTTCCAAATTGTATGCCACAAGATCGATCAGAAATGTCACAAGATATTTTGGGTACAGTTAATAGGGCAAAGATTCTCAACCAGTGTGTCTCACCCGTTTGCTCATACGTTGGGATCAGAATAAGACAATGTATTCATTTTGGCTATAGGGCATAAAATTTCTGTTATTAACTGAACCACTTTGCTGATGGCACCCAACAGCTCTTGTATATTTGGTGTAAAAGGTACAGAAATTAGCTGTAATGATTACCTGAAGAAAGCATGGAATAGAATTTCACTTGCGTGTTCAATATCTCTTGTAAAGTTACTGCATATGTTGTTGCTAATGCTTTATTTACAGCCCCTGTAATATGTCGCACTGGTATCTTCCATCTTTGCAAGATTTCCAGAGTTTCATTTGGTGTTGAGGATAAGAGCCAAGGTTAACTAATCACAAATCTTTCAGGAAGTTTTATGCTTTCTCTGTGAATGTTATTGTATGATCATGATAATGCATTCGAATGTAGTTTGAGTGGTGATATATAAATTATATTTTGCTCTTTTTTCCTTCCAGACAACAGAGTCAGAACTTCAGGCTTTGTTCTCTAACTATGGCAGAGTGAAAGCAACTAAGATTATTCAGGATAGAGCTGGTGTTTCCAAAGGGTAATAGCATATGTTACTGTGTTAGTATCTTCTGCATGTAACCCACCATCTCCATGGAAATTTTTTTTTTTTTAAATGTATCGTCAGGCGATATAACGATATTTTTTTTATTTGTTTCGAAACAGTGAGGAAAATTTACATCCCAAGTATGTCATTTGATTGTTACTCAGCCTTCATAACAACATGGGTGGAGATACGGGGGGGGGGGGGGGGTTGGCATCAAAGATGGAGTTGACTGATCTAATGTACATATATATGAATTGACATCATCGTGCCCCCCGCCCCCCAGCAATAATGACCATGCCCCTCCCAGACTTCCAAGTCTATCTCCTCCTATGCTTCATAACCTTACTTTGCAAACAGGTTTGGGAGAAATGTTAAGGGCTCCTACATCTTGTGGAATGGGTATCCTAGGTTGCGAGGCTTTTTAGAAGGGTTCCCTTGCTGAGGTTATTGACTGGAATTTTTTTTCTAGTGAATTTACAATATACACAAACTGACCAACCTTGTCAATCTAACATATGCAGGAGGTGGGGGGGCATATATATAGATTTTTTAAATGTTTTATTCCTTTTAAACGTATTCACCGCAGGCTACAGACAGAAAATTATGGCATTGCATCTCAAAGTGGGTTCAGTTATTATAAGTACTTAGTTAGCGAGAATTTTTTGTAAAACTTTAATTCGTAAGAAAACATAGTTCACTGGAGATACTCCTTTTTCATTTATTTACTGAAAAGTATGAGTTTATAATAACCTATGTACTCTGCTGGTGAAACTCTTTTCTCTCTGTTAAAAGCTATGTAAAGTTTTTCGGTCTTTAAAAAAAAACCCTTAAAAATTCAGTTTTTAATGTTTTATAATTTCTGATGTGTTTTTAAGGCTGCGCATAGCTGTGAACACAACGTTATTGGCATTCTTGCATGCCAGTATTTCCCGACTTTTTTGATGATGCGTACCCCCTTTCAATGAAATTCAATGTATCGCAGACCACAGGTCCATCATTTGGGGGCGGGGGTCAGGAGGGGGATTGTCCCCCCCCCCAAGCTTTAAAAAGTACAATAGAAATGAACAAACAAAATGAAATATACTCAATATATGTGTAATATATATATGTATGTGTATATGTATGTATATTCTTTGCCTGTTCCTCTAGAAAAAGTTGAAATACCTTATAGTAAAGTCATGTCTTCACAATCCTCTGCAGTGAAAGTCAATTTGGAGCCCCCATAAAATACAAAATGTATTGTTTTGTGTAATTTGCATGTTATAAAAAATCAATGTAATGAAGTATAATTTCACGGCACTCCAGGGATAGTGAGTGAAAATCGTAATACAGATCCCTTAGTAAGTCCCCCCCCCCCCAAAGCGGAATGTTTTGCGATGTTCTGCAACGAGCCCTCAGCTGACTGAAAATGTTCTGCGGTAAAAATTTGAATATACATATAATAGCGTTTTTCTACACTTTTCTTAAAATTCATCCAGATTGTTCTGCAACAGCACTGTTGATGTACGTCACACATTTCGGCATATTCTGCTTTGCGGCCCCCACCCGTCCTCCCAGGTTTGAGAAACACTGCTGTATACAACAATACTCAAGGGACTGTAGAAATATATTTTCGTGAAGGATTTATTGATGAACTATATTAATAACATTATGGAAAGTGCACTAGGATCAGAAAGCAATATCATATGTGATATTCATTCACTTGGCCAGTTTTTAATAAAACATAATACCGGCAGAAACCATTACAAACCAATGATCATATATGTACCTTACCGTTTTACTTTCTTGATAGGTATGGCTTTGTAACCTTCGAGACTGAGGAAGAAGCCAGGAGGATTCAAAAAGAAGTGAGTGATTTACCATTTCATTGTTAATTTTTGCAAAACAATTTGAGTAGCTATGAAAAGTAAACATTTCATGCATAACTCAGCTATCATTCTACACAACAATGCAAAGGTGCATGCAGCAGAAGCTGTCTGATTTGTTTAGTCCTAGGTATCGGGAAGTGTTCTATCAATTCCCATACTCTCTGGAATAAGATCTTTGCAATTTTGACTTAATCTCTAAGGTGAAGGAACCACTTCGTGGGATTAGCTTCAACTAGCTGATATTATTCGGACAATATATTGCTCTTTTCGTACCATTCAGAGGTTAGGCAGTGCCAACGGTATCCAATGATTATCTAGGTTGACTTTCACATTGCTGGAACTTTCTGTAATGCAGGTGGCTACACTGAAGGCCTGTAAAATTTAGAACCTTGTATATGTGTATGCTATGCACCTAGAAAATAAATAGTTGCAACTAAAAAGTCAACCTATGCATTTACATATTTGTCATAAATATAGTGGTAGCTTGTGCATTTCGATACTAATGCATCGTCAAACTGATGTTGAATTATGGGATGTTAGATGTATATAGCAAAGCACTATTGTTTAGAAACATTTAGTTTACATCCTAATGTGCATGTCATACATGGAAGTGTTTTAAGTAATTAATATTTCAGTAACCCCCCCCCCCCCCATGATATATTGCTTTAAGTGTGCTACGAAATCCAAGTTTTTTTAGATGTACTTTGAGATGAAAAAGAGGAAATATTATTATCTGTATTAAAGTATAATTTAAATATTTGTTCAATTTTGGATGTTTGGGAATTTATCAGTTTGACAGTTGCAACTTAAATTGCATCATAGAAATGTTGCATTTGTATTAAGTGCTTATGCCTATTTGGCACTTATTCTGAAAAATATTGTAATCTGAATTTTTTGAAGTTTTGCTAAGCTGTTTCATTTACTCTGATTTAATTATTAAATGTTTATATTTTGTTTGATTCAGGCTGAAATAATTCAGAGGGACTGGAAGTTGAACATAGCTCCGGCTATCAAGAAACAGGTGAGGTGAACTTCATTGTACATCACGCTTTTATGTGAAAACCTTTTTATTATCAGTTTTGTTTACCAAGAACTTTATTATGGGTTAGAAAGTTATTTGGAATTTACAAATTTATTGTCCGAGAAAGTTTTTTCAATTTGGCAGGACTATAATATATAATATAATTGCCATAAAATGTACTCAATAACTTTTATTGTCAATGGCTATTACATTGTGGTTACCAGACTCAACTTCAAAATGCAGATGCATGGGATGAATCCCCTCATGGTCAAGTTTGCTTTTCTTCATTAAGTTTTTAAATTCCCAGCCCACCCACCAAAGATTTATAAGTTGCTTGACTTCATCAAGTTCATAAATATTCCTCCCCACTTCCCACACCGAAGGAGAGATATTGAAATAAAGCTGTTCGGAAAAGGATATAAAATGATTTGTCTAATTTTTTTCCCCCTTGTGTGTATAAAATATCAGGAGCTGGATGAAAATGATCTGATGAGTGATAATCTTTATTTTCTTAAAAATTTTTATACATTAGCATTGAAAGACTTACTTTATTTTTTTTATCGTAACGTTTTTCGTCAATGACAATTTATTGTTTGGAATGGAGGGAAATTGAAAATGTCATTCTGAAGAGAAAACAAGTGTTTACTCATGATACAGATCTTCCCAAATGTAGGTTAATGGGACACTTTTATACAAATATAAACCCCACAACAGGCAAATTGCCCAGCAAAGTGGCTGAAAACAAGAAGCCCATAAAAAAAATATGGATGTCAGATATAACCAAAATACAGCAACCTAATATAAAAAGCATATATCGAAAGAAAAAGCTAAGTTTTTCTAAACTAAGCTTTTTTTAGTACATTTTTTTTTCGTATTTAAAAAAATTGTGCTCTTCTTTCTCTGCCTGATGTTAAATAAATTTCTCGATGCTAATTCTTACTTGATGATTAATTCTGCTGATCTTATGAGAGATATTGCTAAAACTTATATTTTGTGTTTTAATCATAATTGAAATTAGTCATCTGTGTGAGAGTGTAATTATTTATCTTCTCTTTGTAGCCATTTGCTCGTGGCTATGGTAAGTTTTTTTATGTTGACTTTTGTTTCATTATTATTCGAGTAACGATAATCTGTAGTTTGATGCCTAAGACAATATTTCAATCTGAAGTTTTTCCAATTTGACAGCTTGGTCAAATTGATTCTTTGTTGTTGATTGGACAAAGTGACCAATTATAAGTTAGGATCGAGGTGGTATTGTTATAGAGCAGAAGTTTTTAACTGGGGTTACAAGAAAACTGTCTTGGAGGTTGGAGCTGTGAAATTTTCTGTGGTAGGAGTTACTGATAGCACATACATTGATTATTTAAAAGGGTACGAGACAGGACCGTAACTAAGGGGAAGCAGGTCTGGTGGGATAAATTTCACCTTTTAACCTCTTTCAATATTACAAGGGGAGCATCAAAATGTATTTTTGCCCCAGCTGACCAAGCATATAGTTGTGGTTTAAAATATAAACCTAAGTGTACCAGTTGTGGAAATTGTAATTGAAGTTTATAAATGACAAGAACTTGCTAGCATTGTAAAATTATGAATAAACATTCTGTGAATGTATGTTTGAACTCTAAATGGGTTGATCCTACTTCCATCCAAATAAATTTGAAAGAGAATAATTTTTCAGTACTATTCCATTAAAGCAGTTGTTATTGGCATGATACATGAATATTGACAAGTAATGCTCGGTTGGCTCAAAAATGGCAGAGATAGTAATGGCAACCTTTAACTAAACACGTAATCATTAGAGGTATGTAAATTTTTCCAAAAAAATTCAAAATTTTGTTTAAAAAAATTGTTTATTTGCAAAAAAAAAAATTGAAATCAAGCTTTGTACAGCATTTGTTGACAAAAATACAGAAACAAAAAATTGAAATGAAAAATTTTGCATGTGTTTACAAAAAAAAAAAAAAAACATTTCAAATCGCATTTTTTTCACATGCACATGAAAACAATTTTCAAATAAAAGTATTTTGTAGGAGCTTTCTAATAATAAATTTGGATTTAAAGATAATGTAGGTGCTGTGTGTGTGTGTCGCGGTTTTAGATGGACAGTATAGTCTACCTTTACATTGGTAAGCGTCATTTGTTGTATTGGATGTCATTTGTGGAGTCAGTATATTTAAACTCTACTGCTGTGTCTTCAATATAATGGTATGCTCTTCACCTATTCCACCATTCTCATTTGTTAAAATTTTGTCTTTTTTTTCACAAAAATGCTCTTGAAATTGGTGATCAAAAGATTAAGTCTACAGTGTGAGTGATGAGCCATCACAGCATAACTGAAGCAAAATCCTTAGACCCTAGTTAAGAACCACTGTATTAGGCAATCATGTATCTGAAGTTTGCACACCATTTGTTTGTGAAACTTTTCTGCTCTTGAGAATATTGTTACTATTTTATGACTGGAATAGGCATGTTCGTAACCAACTGTAAGTCGCCGGGTCTCAATCTTTCTTAATGGTTGCCACACACACATATTGCCCATTCTGATTGAAATATAGAAAAAAGAAAAAATTACCATGTAATTTTTGTATGATTTTAGATTATCAATATGAATGCTTTTAACTAGTGTTATTAACCCTTTAAGCGGCACAGCAAATATCACTAAACTGTCTGATTGAAATATAGAGAAAAGAAAAAATTACCATGTAATTTTTGTATGATTTTAGATTATCAATATGAATGCTTTTAACTAGTGTTATTAACCCTTTAAGCGGCACAGCAAATATCACTAAACTGTCTTCGAAATGCCATTTCTTTTTTGATTTTCTTTAATGAAGTAGACTTTCTTTCGATTTTCAAACTGGGCGGGGATTATAGCGAGGTGTTCTACTAAGAAATTTACAAAATAACAGCTTTTCAATGTTAAAATGAGAGTCTTTGAAGGAGTTTGAGATATCTTGTCGGTGCTGCTTGATGGGTTGAATTCATAATGTTTGAAATCAGTGCTTGTCAATATTCATTTACTGCCTTTTCAATGTTCACCTGACATAGCTGTTTGATTGGGATTTTCTTTCTCACTCGTACCTGTGTGAAATTACCGTACCTGTGCCGAATTATATTTAAAAAAAGATTAATATTTATCTGCAGATTCTCCACCAGTTGTCTCCAGTGACACAGCCATCTTGTACCAGAGTGGAATCCCATACACGTACCACAATGGCATGGCATTCTTCAGTGTGCCGGATGGAATATGTGCATATGGAAGTCCCCAGGTTAAAACATAGTTATATTCTCATGAATTTTTTTCTTTCTGGACTCGTCATTGCATGGATATTTTGCTGTAAAAGAACTAATAAAGTTGTGTGTTTCAGTTATTGGAAGCAGTAACCTTGCATGATTTAGACCAGGGGTCTTCAACCCATGGCCTGCTGAGGTTTTTGTCATGGCCAGTTGACCAGTTTGAGAAAATAGCTATTTAAGACAAAAAAAATTATTAAATTACAAAAAAATAAACCAAGAGCGCTGGCCACTGAAATTTGTACTGCTGTGTTTAGCACTGCAAGATAATTTCCAGATTCAATAGTAATGCTGTGCATTTGGTACATTGAAAGGGCTGTTGTAATAAATTCGAGGGACCTGGAGCCAAAACACTTTTTTGAGACCTATGATTTCATATGTTTTGAGAGCCAAAATTCGGCATCTGAAAGGTATACATATAATTTAAGAATTGCTGAAAGACATTTTAATAAAAAAAAATTTCATAATTGTTGAAAACTTCCAATTAATGAAACGCTAGCTACAGAATTACTTAAAGAAGTAATTGAAGAGCTACTGATAGAAACAATTTCCGAATTGTTGAGAGCAATTTCAGAATCATCTAGTGATTTCAAAATTGTTAAAAGTAATAGTTCATGAAAATAAGAATTTGGGAAAGAAATAATTTCATATTGAAAATTTAGTTAATGAAAAAATAATTACAGAATTATCTGGATGAATTTCAGAATTAATAAAAGAAATCGGTGAAAAATTATTCCACAATAAATAAAAATTCAAATTTAATGAAGTGATTTCAGAGAAAAAAGTTAACTTCTCAAGTTCTTGAAATAAGCAGGGAATGAAACAATTTGCAGGACGACGCAGGTGTATTCACAGAAAACAGCTATTTTACACGTATTTACAAGCAGACAGAACGCGATAGAGAAATAATTATCTCGCACTGATAAAGCACTTTAAGCGCATCTCGCTCTTAAAGTCCAACAACTCGGACTCTCCTCTTGTGTTGGCATCACCTTTTATAGGTACGATCGAAACTTCAAGAAACATAATATTCCAGGGGATTGTATTTTGTAGTACCAATTTGGTGGTGCCACTTGCCGGACAGGAAATTTACTTTTCCCAGAAGGATCTGGATGTCTCGGACTGCACCTTCACATTTCTCCGTCAGCAACAGATTACTTTTCAGAGGGATTTTAAACAAATTGTGCTATACCTCATTTTTGCAACAATAATTTGGGGGATCCTGTTTAATAACCAGAACATCATGACGGTATGACTTGGTGGCCTGCAGGCTTCATGGAAAGTTTTAATTTGGCCTGCAGTGTCTGAAGAAAGGTTGTAGACCCCCTGATTTAGACTGTTTATGACATTTATGTTGTGATTATGATCATTAATCATGTGTTGCTTGTTGACGTGCAGACTAAGTATTTTAAAGATGGCATCTTTATATATATATATAACATTTTTAGGCAAACTATCCTGTGATATATCCGTCATCGTCAGTGTATGTTCCTCAGCAACCATCATTCCCTTGTCCTGCTGCTGCTGCAACTGCCTCCGTTGGCTCGAGTGTGAGTAAGAATTTTTTTTACATTTATATAGAGCAGAGCTGGACAAATAAAAAGAAATTGGACCCCAGCCAAATTTCTTTAGAGCCAAGCATGTCCCCCCCCCCCCCCCGAAAAATCCTTATAATATTGTGATAATGATTTTTTTTTACTTTTCAGGGATTTTATGATCCCTTCCCTTGTTGGAAGACACATTATTACGAAATCTACAAAATTTTGTCACTCATACTTTAGTTTAGCAATGATGTGCAGAGTGCACATGTAAAATTTTAGATGCCGATATATCTATTTTCTAGTCAACCTGGCGCCTGGGATTTGTTCAGCCTTGTTATAGAAATCTTGGTTGTTTTACTTTTTAGTGATACATTCTGAGTAAGGACTGAACTGGGAGGTTTTCAACGCCAAAATGCTTGCATCCAGTTTAGAAATTATTAATGTAGTTAATGGTCATATAGATATGATTAATAACAAATAGTAGGCTTTATTTTTAATTTCCAATGTGTCCTGGTTTCAGTGTTAGTCTATGTGTAAATTATATGCTGGATTTAGAATGACACAATCAATGCCATAAAAATGTCTTATACAGTCGATGTTCGATATAATAACCTCCTTCCCATCGAAAATGGACATTATATTGGGAGGTTTGTTATATCTCAGAAGTAAAACATGTGTGATAGTTCTATGAAACATTTTGGACTTATCCTACCAGCCGTTGTAATGGAATGGCTGCTATAACATGGGGTGTCGTTATGAGCTTCGATTGATATCCTTGATACATACCTGCCACATATATACCAAATCTTCCAAGAGGCTGGCTCCCGAAAAAAATTTTATACAGTCAGACCTTTTGGTATAACATCACCCTTGGAGACTGAATAAAAATGACTTCATAAGTGGAGTGACTAAAAAACGAGTAATCTCAGTGCACTATAATTATGCTGGCAGACACCTATAAAAAGTGTCCTTACATAGGCCGTACAACATTAAAAGTGTTAAAATTAAAGGTTTTACTGTATCTCTCAAATTCTGATGGTGATTAAAAAAAATTACTTTTAGGGGGAAAATTGTGTGTGTTGATGGGGGAAAAATTCATTCTCTTCCCCAAATAGCTAAACATGTGTAAATTATCGGTATTGCATCAAATCATGGAGGAATGTTTTATTTTGGCAACAAAGACATAATTCATTTAACAGTCATCACTTTGGAATCTTAGCAGTGAGAAAAGATGTCATATTGGATGACCATGCATCCTGTTAAACCTGTCCTGTTTTAGTACCCAATGGCATTGTTTTGTTGCTGTGATTTTGATCTGAGTAGTAATGGAAAATTTTGAAATTACTGTCGGGCGATGGGTGGTAACTTTGCACCAATTGGGGATGTTATGATTTTTCTGGGGGAAAGAATCCCTATTGTTATTAGAAAAAATTATTTTCATATTTTTCTATGTGCTATTGTTTTGTGGAATTTGGATCCACATAAAAATCTCCCTAATTCTCATTCTCTAAGGTTGGCAGCCATGTTGATGGACGTGTCTAGATACTGGTCGGTTATCAGGATTACCATTGACATGCTTCAAATTGGTGAAATTTGGAGCACTTTTGATGGTACTTCACTTGTGGAACTATGATGTTTTATAACCATCAAAACACTCTAACATAAGGGGCTTGATTGTTTTTTTCCCTTTCATTGCCAATTGGTGACTATCCTGATACCTACCTAATTTTATTACATTGAAAAAAAATCTAAATTTATAGTTTGATTTGCCACTCAATCTTTTTGGTGGTACCCGAAGCTGCTGCCTAATACTTAGGCTGATATTGGTTGGCTTGTTGGCAAATTTATTAACTAGTCTTGTAACTTTATCATTTTCATTTTCTTTGTCAAAACTTGGTTGGTGAATCTATATGAGTGTTATTCAACGAGTTGTTATTTGCAGGTTGAAAATGCACCGTATGGAAGTTATACCAGCACAACGAGTCTTCCGGATCTGGCTCAGTACATCTCCTTTCCTGTGCCAACTCAATACTATATTCCTGATCAGAACTACTGAATATGAAGAGTGCTTCTATGTAAATGTGCTATATACTGTGTCTTTTGTAAAGAGTACTCTAAAGCATGCATCTCAGGCAGTTGAACACTAGGTACGTGAATTCTGTCAAAATTCTGTTTCGACACTTTGTCGGAAAAACTTTGATTTTTTTTTTTTACAGTGAGATTTCAGTTTCCCTATCTTGTGTCATAAATGTTTTTATTAATGGTTTAAAGTGCTTTGTGTGACATTTATCAAATTGTATAACTAAACCACTCTTGCACAGACAATTAAATTTAATACAGTTGGCATTTGTTATAATAATCTCCTTAGTTCTACTGAAAGATGTTATATTGGGAGGTCGTTATATTGAACAATTTTAAAAAAAATCTCAAGATTTATCTTCTCAGCGTTTTGTAACTGTTAAGAATTTTTGTTCCCATGATTGACAATATGTAGAATGAAACTCATTCTTCTGCTTTCAATAATTGAATCACAGTTTATAACCTCTTAACTGCCGACTGCCATGGGCATATATATACACACACCATAGGGAGTCTCTGTGCGTTAACTGCCACTGGCATATTTTTGTCTTTACTCTGTAATCGAAAATGAGTGGCTCTCTGGGCAGCAGATTGTGTAAGATTTTGTTGGCAGTTAAGGGGTTAATTATGGTGAACAAAGTACTCTTTGGAATATTCAATGATTTGGCTTTTGACATCAATTTCTTGTAAACTTCCATCAAAACTTTCAATTTGAGATTTAAAGATAGTGCTCTCTCCATTTATTTAAGACAGCTACATGCCAATAAATAGTTTTCTGAATGAAAACAAGTTCATTTGCCAGTATATATTCTACCATTGAGGAAATTAAATAAAATTTCGAAAAATCAACCATGTGGGAACTGGGAATGAAGCACCATGTGAGAAAATTGGGTTAGCTAAGGGAAGGGGAAGAAACATCAACATTGCATCCAGTCGACTCATGCGAGCGCAGTACGCCTTGTTAGGGTTTGTCCCATTTCCAGTGAGGGCACTATTTAACCACAGGGTTTTCGGTAGAAGTGACAACGCTTTATCTTTGTTTCATGCATCAAAGATCAAGGTCAAGCACTATCACTGATTTTGTTCATTTATTTGAAAAAAACAAACGTGGAGCTAAGCTGAATTTGATCGTCGTAATGGATAGAATGATATTTACCAGTTGTTACGTTAGATAAAAAAAATAACATAGTAATGGGGAAAAAATTCATTCGGAACCTGTCATAATAGTCTTTATAATAAAACGGTCATAACGAGTGTCGACAGCACAACCCAAACAAAATTATTAATGATTATACTTTGTCAGTTAATTATCAAAAGTTACTCATAAAGGGATTTCAACATGCTTATCAATGATATTTTAGTAAGCTTATGACACCATTACGTAGCATAACTATAATAAGAGACTAAATGAGAATCTAAACGAATTTGTCTATGGCACTCGTCACCATTTCTGGAACAGGATTCTGAAGTTTCACCTGAGACATTTCACCACTGGTAGGTGTTGCTCCTGATGTTTCTCCTGCTCTGGCAGTAATAGTAATTGACTGACCAAGTGGTCATAAACAGGGATAGACTTAAAAGGCGAGGGAGAGGATGATGAAAACTGGGAGAGCATGATGTCAGTTCATATACATGAATATGCATTATATTAGTTGTCTCCACCATTGATGCTGTTCCCCCTGTATCTCCGCCCATGCAAGTGGTTGGGGAGTGATTGTATGATGAGTGACTATACAAGTGAGTGTGATTGACTTTGAATGATCAAGTGTCTGACCAGACCATATCATTGACCAAGCTTGGGGCCATGTGAGTGCCCGTATTAGTGACCAAGTTAGGGACTATGTGTGACCACACTTGTTAACTCATATGGTCACTCACCCAGTCTTATGGTCATTTGTCATATATATAGTCACTCACTTGGTCAGTATTATGGTCATATATTCACTTACCTATTCACTTGGTCACTCATATGGCCAGTGGGTGCGGTAGCCCAGGTCAATAAAATACTCGCCTAAGGTACTAAAGGTTTGTCCTTGTCAGAAATTTCCCGGACACTGGTACAACAGAAACGGTGACATGACCACAGAAAAAGATTGCTACCGCAGGGAGTCCCACATCAAAGGGCGCACCAACCTCTTGAGTATAAAGAAAAGGTTGCTGTTCGGAATTGGCAATAAATTGTAGGTCCCAGTCTAATGAGCCCTCATGTGCAGAAAATGACCATGATGCGACTCAAATGATCATAGGACCAGCTATTTACTACTTTGTCACTCACATGGTCAGGGCAGGTGAAATGTGAGGGGCAAAATTTCCATTAACCCTCTCAGACATACCAACATCCTTCATGAATATTTCCTTTGTCCTCCTCTTAGAAAAACTTCTTGGAACCTTCTGGAACGATGCCGGCGGCTCATTTATATCTAAAAGCTGCCTCCAATGTAATCCTGCCTTTCTGCTCTGTGATTCAGTGTGACCAGCCATGTGCATGGACTAAGGGCACTTGAAATTTGCTCAGGCTTTGTCTGCAGGCCTACCTGTTTTTCTGACTTTTCTTCGTATTAATATTTTTTTTTCTTTGATGCAGGTCTTTGATTCTGGTGATTTCGTTGCCGGAGTGTCATATTAATAGACTCAATATGAGAATAATAACTGACTGTGTGCAAGTGTAAACTTCAAGCAAGCATCTGTTCTGGTTGTATACGTGATCGTGCCAAAAAAAAGAGAAGATAAAATAATAACCGTATTGATGATGCGTCTCCCTGTAAATGTGTGTGTGCAATAATATTAATTGGTGCTTGGAAATAAATAATGTGAAAATGGATGTCATCATTGCATCGTAAACTTAATCCGCAGTTTGGAACTCTGCGGGGAAAAAAAAACATTTTTTTTTGCCGAGTGATCGAATTTCCATTGTACTCTAGAATTATCCGTTGTCATCCATCATCTGAACTTCCCATGACCAATATATGTATACATGTGATCTCGAAGGCTTCATTTGTGTAAGTCGTGATTGTCTCAAATCTGTATTTTGTGGGGAAATTTTTTTTTTTTGCGTGTGCATGTGCTGATCCTGTTTTTATAGAGCAATGTGTGCAGGCAACAGGGAACAGTTGTCATTTTCAGCACCTAGTAGTAGTCCTCTCTGGTATGAGAGAAGAAAAAATAAACGTTGATTGTATGTGATTAATATATGCTATAAGAGTTTATATTGTCTTCGGGAATCTGTTTTTTTGTGGGGAGGGGTTGAAATAATTGTGTGTGCAATTGAAAGTGTATCATAGGTTTGTATTTTATATGTATCTATAAAAAAAAAATTATGAATGTATTTTGTGAAATTATATTTAACGCTCAATGATTCAATTACAAAAAAATTTTGACACGTTCTCATCCATTGCCATCCATAATGGGTTGGTTTTATGCTTCTGATGTTTCGATATACTCGACTGTCTGTGAATTCTATGTGTTGAACACAAATATATGAGAATGGGAAAGTATTAGTGAATCAGTTTCTAAAATTTTATATTTAAATAACGAATCGAGTACAGATAATACCTGTTTGTGATGTTTTCCCTGAAGTATCTACCCTGTGCAACTATGATTTTTTTTTATATGTACACTGGAAAAAAATACATGAAACCTGTCTAAGATGGACACTGTATGAGACTGGTAACTGAAACCTGTCTTTAACGAAACTAAAAGGTAGTCTATTTGATGATTAATGCTTTGATGTGTTTACCTGTGTGGAACAATATTATTTCAGTCTCTTGGTATTTCATTTCGTACAGGTTCTGCTCTATAATCATGGATTGTGCCACCCCTCCAGCACCTCAATTGCTATTCATGAGATCAGTGGAATAAACTTGTTCTTGATACGTATGTATTCTTTGCTTCTCTGGTCGCAAAGAAGTATAACAAATACTGTACACGCACGCACAAAAATCTGGTGATCTGCATTGTATGAAGGTTGGCACCGAATGGTATAGTTGCACTGGGTAGCTACTTTGAAGGAAACATAGGAATCGGAAGCTGTGTGTGTGATACATGGAAGAGACCATTGGCCTTTCCCGTGGCGATTAAGAATCAAGTTATTTTGTAAAAATATTCAGATACATGAAAGGAAAATATCTTTATATGAAACATGTTTGAAAAAATTGTTATGGAGGTTTAAAATGTTTTTGAAGATTAGTAACTTGTTTTCTGGAAGAGATTTCTTGTCTTTCATTCTACAAAATGCAACAGTGCACTCCCTTCTAAAGGCTGTGCTTCCAGCATTTATAGGTATTATCTGTACTTGTCATTTTTTTTAAGGGAAGAAAAAAAGATCTGTGGCTTTGTATATGAACTGGATGTGTACAGGGTGTTTGTAATTAAACTGACACTATTCAGCTATCTGTAGCTTGATCAATTGACTGGAATAACACCAAGGTTAGTAGGGCAATTGATAGGGGAACATATGATGCTCTCAGTGTAAAAAAGAGCTATGAAGAAATGAATAACAAAGACTAAATTGTAGTTAATCATTGTGCTTTATTCATCATTCACTTTCCCGCCAAGAACATCTACCACCTTCAATGTGACAATAGCTCTCCCAGATCACTCTGCTCAACATTACTAGTATGAACAATAGTCGTCGTCCTCCCCCTACTCTGTCAATGATCGCAGTCGTAACATCTGCGATTGTCTTTTCTGGCACACTGAACTGTAAGCTAGCCTGGTTCCTTCAAACTTCTGAATATTGTCTTTCAAAGCATTAAATGATAGGTGAACCTTGTCAGCTCTAACCCCTATTATAAGTTTGATATTGTACCAGTTGTTTGGAGTTTGATATTGTACCAGTTGTTTGGAGTTTGATGACTCGCGAATAGTGTCTGTTTAGTTACCAAAGAAAAATTGTGTTTTATGATAATGTCTAAAACCTAGGGTTTATACTGTAGTGACTGGAAAATTGGTATCAACATACAAAATTTCCTTTATATGCATGTAAAAAAGTCTAAGAGCGACAAAAGTTTGATTTCATAATGTCTATTATTATAGTAAACTACAGGACTTGCTCCTTTCGAATGTAGTAACCAAAAAAGTAAAAAAAAAAAAAACCTTATTTAGGACTCCATACCTTTTAATGCTGTTATGCTGTGTTCAAGGCTTTTTACAAGCAGACGTTTCATCCGCTACTGCCGTGGACATTATCAGTGCAGTTCGAGGCAAGCACGGAGCTGAAATGACCTCCTTGGAAGACTTGTCTACTGATGCTTTGGCTAAAGACGTGGAAGAATCAACATCGTTGTGCAAGTGACGTGTCCGCTTCTGAATTGGGTGGATGGGGGATTTGAGTCTTCAAATCTGAATGTGGAATTCGAAAGAGTTGGTTTCTTAACCATCCTGATCTTGGTGTTTTGTATTGCCAGGTGTTGCTCAAATGCAGCCCTTTTCTATAGAAATTTTCTTTTGCTTTTTCTACTCCTGGTAGAACCGCAAGCATATAGAAATTGCTAAAGACAAAGAAAATTTTAATGGGAAGGAAGGAGTGCATTTGAGCAAAACATGGGACCCAGCAATCTAAAAGACCAAGATCAGTGTCCTGATCTTAGTTAAATCTGAATTCGAAAGAAACCAACTCTTTCGAATTCAGATTTGAAGACTGATCCCCACCCACCTAATCAGAAGCTGCCGAGGTTGATTCTTCCACATCTTCATCCAAAGCATCAGTAGATAAGTCAGCTGAGGTCATTTCATCTCCTTGCTTGCTGCCAACTACACTGATGTCCACAGCAGCCGTAGTAAAAAGGTATGGATTCTGTTAACTCTCGCCTTGAAATCCTACCTCCTCTTATTCAGAACAGGTTTTCTTGCTTTTCTCCAAAGAAATTTGGCTGGCGCCTAAATTTTGCCAGGTTTGTCAACCTGATGATGGAGCAAACGTTAATGTAGTATTAATTGGAATATAATATCTGGCCACAACACCCAACATACAACCAGACAAGGCTAGAAACATACTCATCGAGGATTGATTGTGCGATGTAATATAATAGGATGCATAGAACTGTTTCACAATATTATATATATGCGATAACACCTTTTCCAGCCCGTGACTTTTTTCTGTCTATATTTGTGTTCAGCACGTTGTATGCACAAAATAAGATTCTTTTATGTCAGAAGCTGTTTTGTTAGTCACGTGTGATTGTTGTGGCTTTTTCGAAGTTTTGTGAAAAATGTGATGTTTGGTAATATATGACAATATATTATTGATTTTGGCGCAAAATTTATATAATAGGATACAGAGAAAAAATCACTTGAACTGTAATTAGTCATTATATAAAAAAAGACTTAAATTTGCTCGGAACGAATTTCTAGTCACATTTTCGCGTTACATACAAAAGCCGAAACAAAAAAAATTATATTTGTGATAACATGTATATGTGTGTTTTGAAAAAACGAAAAAATATTTTGACGAGAAATATTGCTGTTATATGTTTACACAGAAAAATTATATCAAGATGTATTTAAACGAGTTTTTATATTTACCTCATATCGTAAAGAAGAAAAAACTATATTTGAGCTGCTTTTTGAAGATTGTATCGTTTTTCAAATTGAATCGTTGCCATTTTCCCTCCAATGATGAAATGTTTGGAAAAAGGTTTTTAGTTTTATGATCAAGTTTTAGAACTCGTAATTACCTGGAATTATATTCACAAACTAGCGTTTGATGCAACATAGGAATTAGTCAAACCTCTCTATCTCGACTCTGATGGGACCGAGAAAAAGTTTCAAGGTAGAGTTTTCGAGAAATTGTTTTTTTCCCTTTTCTTTCAAGAAAGAACTATGTTAAAATTTGACTGTTATAAAAACCCAAGAAGTACTGTATAGGAAAATTTACTACATACTAATGAAATTGTGTGTGTGGTTAAGTTACACGTTCAACCGCTCTATATGCAAATGCATTAAAATATGTTCAATTTTTTTTTTTTTTGTTCACATCTTATTTCAAATAATCCTTAAGCTCAGATTGATCCATATTTTTTGCTCTTTGAGCCTTCACAATTTCATCTATGCTAGCAAGAACTGCAAATATTTTGGGCCCTATCTTCTCAGTTTGCCCCAGAAAATGGCTCGGCATTTTTATAACGCATGCGTTCAGCATCACTTTACTAATTATTCTGAAGCATGTTGTCGCCCGAGTCTGCCATACATTCAGCAACAATTTCGGTATCAGTTAAGGTGCAGCAAGTTCGTAGCTAACTGTCCATTTCCACAAAATTGGAAAATGAAATTTCTATCAAGTGTTTTTTTAGTAACGTGCCCAACGTTTTGAAATTTCATCAACATTGCTCCGAGATTTGAAGTTTGAGTGTACCACCAGATCCGATTCCTTAATCATTGAGATGACTTATTTCGAAACTGAAATCTTTCTGAAAGCAATTGTGCATTGTATGTTGGCTGACTTTTAAATATTGCATTCTACGCTGAACAAGCCATCCATCCCCACTCGTCAATCATAGTATCCGCCTTTGATTGACAAGATACATCAACACAATGGACTGTAATATGAATAGTATTACTTTGAGACAGGTGCAAATGTATTGATTTATGATTTAGTACAGTGAATGCAAGGACTTTTATTTTTCGAGAAATATTGTTTTTCAGAAAAAGGTTTTTGACTGTAAGTATAATTTTTCGGTCCATCTTCTGATGAAACTAACCTCTATCTTTGTTCATTTCGAGTGAATGTTAGTTTAAAAACCAGTGTTTCTTAACTTCCCCCCCCCCCCCAATCCATGTTTGTCCCTCCTTTGGACCAATTTTTTCCCTCTAGCATCTCATCTGGTCTAGGAACTAGACTTCTTACTTATTAGATTAATATTTCCAGTGAAATGTTTTTTTTTATAAATAGGGTCCATATGGGCTAGAGTTCAGTTAGATGCAGTCTTGGGGGAGTTTTGTCCAGGGTGGTCTCAATTCATGACCTTTCCACACATGCAAAGTATTTTTCTAGAGAGGACTTGTATTCAGCTGGAAGTAACCACTTTTGAAAATTGTATCATGCTATCTTTGCCTCCTAATGGACCTGAGGAGCCCCCTTGTATTGAGATGGCCCTGCTTCTATGTGTAGCTTTGCTAGGTTTTCTGAAAGTTGGCTTCCCCCCCAACCACTATATCTTAAAATTTTCATTTTTTTTTTTTTTTTTTTTTTTGCAGCTCTGCCCTTACCTATTTGATTTTTATTCGTGTAATATCACGAGGCCACATGGCCCAAAATTGAGACATACTGGTCTAAACGATGCTAGTTTGCAGTCGTGTACCTAATCCTTAGCTGCCATCAAGATTATTGAGCGTTAGTTACCCTATTTTGTATTCAAAATCGAGAATCTTATAGGTTGCCATTTGATCAATGAACCATCTACGGATGTTTAATGGTTTTTAATTTTCCAAGATATAGCGTTAAATTTTTTTATATTCCCTTCCTAACCAGCTATTGCTCTAAATAATGTGGAACATGAAAAAAAATTTTTTTTTGGGTCATGTTTCTATCATTCAAAGAGTTGTCACAATAGCTGAAGTCTATTGTATCATAGTGAACCGTACCCTGCTGGCCATTAAAATTGCAACACCAATGAAAAAAGGCACCTGACAGACTAAGAATTCTCATTATGCACACATGATGGTAGTGCAGAGGAATGATTAACAGTGCAGTACAGATGCGAATATATATATCATTTGAACATTAACAGAATGAGAGTTTTCTATTGTTTGCTCACAATGTATCGCACAAAATAGCTTGTATGAAAAGACAATTTTCTAACGCATTTTAAAATTCACTGGCATCGATTGTGTCTGAAACTGATGCTCAAGTTTGCCATAATCCTACCAATGCAAATATGGAATTTTGTTATAGCGGGACTGGTGTGATAATAGGAAAGATCACAATGGCCCGGACACACCATCGGAGACTGGTCTGGATCTAAGGCAATGTGCCAGGAGTGACCAATTGTGTAGGCTCATAGTACTGCACGGATAGGGTAATTTTTCCCAGAATATCTTGCTCTTGGAAGAGACGATCGTCCACTCTTTGGATTTATGCCTGTCCAGAGAGATAACCTTTTGTATTCATGGCTTGGATGGATTCAGTCGCATCATGCATTCTAGTTCGAGAATTATGAGTGGCGGACCATTAATGTACAATGTCCTCCACAGCAGCACTGATTGTATGCATTCATTTCAACTATAGCACAAGTCTTTCGTCTGTGATGGTGTACTGAATGCCATTTTTTCAGATAAATTCTACTTGTGTATAAAACACTGATGATCGCTGCATGGTTGTCTGGTGCCACTGCTGGGAGTCTTCCCCCTGTTGCTGTGCTATACCAGCCCGGTTTAGGCTGCGATTAGAAAAGAGTCATGCATATGCAGTTGACTTTTTGACGAGCTAGTTTTACATCAGTGGAGTTTTAGTCTGTAGTTGCCTAGATGTACTTGGCTTTCTGTGTGGCCATTTATACAGGGTGCGCAGCCAACATTTGAAATTTCCTTTTTTGTCCAAGAATTTTCACCATCATGCCGACATGCTCACCAAAACTTCCATTAATAAAAAATGTCCGATCTCTGAGCTGCGAGTTTTTATAAACAAACACCAGTAGATTAACTCGGGTACAGAATTGCAGCCTCTGAAGTGCCGTATTTCACTGTAACATCCAGTCACTTCCAAGCTTTGCCAAGCCCTTTAGCAGTCTATGCTCATGGTGGTTGCCTACAGTATCGAATTATGTCTAAAGTCCTCATATTTTTACGCTTCATATTTTTACTTGATGTGGCTTCATGTCGCCCTTATGTTTAGCAATTTTGAATGGCCAGCAGTGTATTGATTGGACACTTCGCGCGTGGCTTTGAAACACGTGATCTCATTGCTTGTTCACCAAAAAACTCGAAATATATCATTTACGACATGTTTGTATTCACTCGACTGAGAAATGTTTTTTGATCATGTTCACGAATGTCCATGTTTGTGATGCATGTTGCGTGATCAATGGTGTAATATAAACGTGTGCATAATTTTGTATGTTTCTGTGCAAAGTTGTTTGTGTGAATCTTTAAAAAAAATGAAGTTGCGCATAATTCTGTTGGAGGCAATCAAAGGAAAGATGATTCTGTTGCCATGTGTTTCACTGTAACATGCCCATGACATTGATGTTGCGAATGTTTCATTGTTACGATGTCACTGTGTACTTAGCAGTCCGAATGTGGGTGATATAAAAATACAAAAATGTAATAAAATAAGGATGATGTATGTTGTGTTTCACGTTTGGGTTGGTATTGCATAGTGTCTCAAACTTTTCTATTTTGGACTGTGCCACCGCCCCCCCCCCCTCTCTCAAAATATCCAGTTCTTTTTCTGTGTATCAAATTGGTTTCTTAGTAAATTTAAAGGGTAAATTTTTTTCATAAAATTCATTTTCAAAGACCCCCCGGTTAGAGTCCTGTCAGTTACCCTCTTGCCGCTGTGGTGGTCGAGTGGCGGACTTGCATCACGAGGATCCGGGTTCGAACCCCACCGGCGCCACATTCGTGGGGGCCATTCAAGTATTACGTACTTGTTTACCTCGCGACGCGAGTGCTTGACCACTCGACCACCACAGCGGCAGTCATGCTGCTTTCTTTATTGGTGAGTGGACGGCGTGTCGCGCTGGGCGATTTACGTTGCACGTGACACAAAACCTGCTCCTATAGGAAAACCCGGCTTTTAATCACGGAAGGGAACAGAGAGCCCGGGCCTTGTCTGGTTAGACAGAGATGTTTTTCAAGGACACCTTGTACGTAGTTAGTACGTATTTTTCGTGAATAAAAAATCGAATCCAATCTTGTGCGTTGCAATTAGGAACAATCCTAAACAGGACCGAAATTTATTCTACACGCGCGACTTGTTTGCAGGTGGTGGGGTGGACATATTCACCCGAAGCAAAGAGAGATGAGGACGAGCCCAAAAGAAATAGAGGGTGTGGCAGAGAGTGTCATCTCGTGAAAGACGCGCTACATTCATGAAAATTTCGATTCTAACGTTGTATATGGGGAAAAAAATGAATTAAATTGATTAAATGAATGGAAATAGAGCAAAAATGATCGGGAAACGTTATTATCCGCCGTTCTTTTTTCTCTTTTTCTGACGTGGAATGTTCGAGCAGGACGTGCAGATTGTCAGTTGCGACTTCACAAATGTCACACGCAACGGTGACCGCAGTAATTGCTCTGTCTCGTTGATGCCATCGAATATCATCTTGTATAACCATATTAGAGTATTGTGTGATCCTAATCTTATAATATCAGGTGGTGTCTGTACCAAACGAGAACAGTTCGAGATTTTTATTTCCTACCTAGTCATCACAGTAATGGTGGAAAATTTCGGTGCCGCACCATTCCTTTTCGCTAGCCCCGTGCAAAAACAGCCGGGGTTGTGGTGGTTCTGCCATTTGTCTTCCACATTTTGAGATAGTTATGACTACAAAACCACACATGCATCTCGCGAACATTCCGAACTTTTAACGAATTATTGGAACGTTCCGTGTATGCGTTGTGTACGTGACGTGAAGTTTGTTTCTGAGGAACGCTTGTTATGTGTGATGCCATCTGTTTTCCGAATTCGAAAGCCACGACGTTGCTGGTTATTTTGGCCGTTTTGCATTATGAGATTTTAAATGTTTCTTGTTAGGCTGACTGACCACATTTCCTCGGGGAAAAATAAGGGATTTCGCGATCCCAAATACGGGAAAATACTGAAAATTGAAAATCATCGCCAAAGGTAAGCAAAATCAACAGCTATGACTGGAAACCCATTGAAAAATTGGCGGGAAATGAAGCGCTACTGCAAGTCGCAGTGATTTGAAATGTAATTCATGAAAAAAAAAATCGTCAAACATGACATATGTGTGAAATGAACATTTTTACATTATGGTCGTAATTATCATAATATAAAATTAGTATGTTCGGAAAATGTTTCTAATCCTTAATCTCAGTAAGTCCGGATGACCAAAATTACGAACAAATACTGGAATGTCCCGGAAAATACGAGTCATATGGTCAACCTATAACTGTTACTAAAAATATTAATATTCATCTCCCGCATCTGTCATTATTTAATGGTTTTTTTCCCATGCATTACGTTTCAGTTCACAGCGATTTGTAATAGCGCTTTCATTCCCTGACATCTGGCAAAGTAAACAAGATTTCAGTCGCACAAAATTGGCGATTTTCCTTATTTTTGGCTCCCATTTTCAGCTACAATTCGGCGAATTCCCACACAAATTCACTTATTTACGAGGAAATGTGGTCAGCACATGTTTACAGAGGGGGGGGGGGGTCATCTGTGTTTTTATACGTTCTTGAAGTTCCAGTTAGAGAATTGTTGCCCTGTCTCTCTCATTGTTTGTTGTCTGAGGCCACCGAAAAAGTTATAAGTTCCTAATTGCAATATTCGAATTCAGAAGTCTGAGAAAAGTTGGGAAAGGACAGCATAAAAATGAAGGAAAAGGGCGTGTTTTGTCCGTTATAGTTTTTGCTGTTCTCTTTCATAACTTTTTCCCGATTTTTCAAATATCTCAGCGAATATTTCACTTAGAAACGTATAATTTTTTTCTGTTGGAGATACAGGGCAACAATTTTCTCATTGAAAGTCAGAAGACATTAGTGGGACCGTATAATCTAGATTTCTTTATTTTGCGGCACATACTGTATTTTCCCTCTCAAAACTGGCACAGGGTAATTTTTGAATGCCTTTTGATCATTTTTTAAATTGTAACCATACCCGATCACAGTTTCAGCAAACAAAAAAATATGTAATTTTCTAAAGTTTTTATCATATAATATATCTGGCTTTAATAACAAATCATGTTTCCCGGATTTTTTAAAATTTGTATTAAGTTTTGATTTATTTTTTTTGGCGGAAACATGGCTAACTAGTGAATTTAAAATGATTCCAGGATTTTCAAATTATACTATTATACAAGAAGCTGCAGTTAGGGAAAGTAATACGGGCCGACCTAGTGGTGGTATGCTATTAGGTTTAAAACAAGATGTAATAAAAAATTTCAAGCTCCTATTTAGATCCAGATTCTCTTTAATAATTCAGTTAAACCTCGGCGCAATTAACTATCTACTTGCCGTAAATTATTTTCCCCCTTCAAACAACTATGACGGTGATTTTGTAAATTTTTTAAATATATTTGCTGAATTTTGCGAAAATTTTGAATACGTGATATTAATGGGCGATTTTAATGCTCGTATGGGAACTAAACTCCAATTTCCAATGTTGCAATTAGATGAGATAATAGATCGCCGTTCTTTAGACAAGCGAACTGATAGACGGGGTGAAACTTTGTATGATTTTGCAATAACAAACAATTTGATTCTCCTAAACGGTTGCTTACCCTCTGATCATAAGGGTGAATTCACATACCTAGGGCACAACGGTGCGAGCGTAATTGATTTGATGTTTGTTTCCGAGATTCTCTATACCCAATCGGTGATCGATTTTGAGGTGGGTGATGATCCTGCTTCTGATCACATGCCGGTTTGGTTGTCATTTTTCGATCCCCGTGAAATATCTTATCAGAGGCTTATTGGATGTTCTGTAGAAAGAGCTCGATGGATTGAGAGCTCACGGATAGAATTTTGCCAAAATCTTAATACGAATTTGATGGAGATGTCTGAATCAGATTTTATAAACGATCCCCAACTTTTCACCACTGCTTTAATCAATTCGGCTAAAAATTCAGGAATGATCAAAACAACTCGACTGCGTGGTTCTTATACGAGTGGTTTTAATCCTAAATGGTATGATGACGAATGTCGTCCGTCAAAAATTGAAATGCGTAAAACACTTCGTAAACTAAAAAAAGATTATTCTGTATTACTCTCGTTACAATATCGCGCTCTGCGTAATAAACACAAAAAAAATTGTGAACAAAAGAGACGGAATTATTTTGCAAATTTGAATGAGATGCTCATAAATAGCCGAGATTCAAAAACATTTTGGTCACTCTTGGCTAGTCAAAACAAAAATCCCCTTGTTCCGAATGGTATATCAAAACAAGATTGGTTTGATCACTTTTTTAATCTGTTTAGCCCTGAGCCTGCTTCTCACATTATTTATGCAATTCATAACGAAGGCATAGATCCCATCTTAGATATTATGATTTCACCTTCCGAACTAAATACAGCTCTAACAAATCTTAAAATTAACAAAGCACATGGAGTGGATCTCTTAGTAAATGAATTTCTGATCAATCTAACCCCCATTGGTATAAATTTACTGCTCAAAATTTTTAATAATTTTCTAGAAAAAACCTGTCTCAAAAGATTGGCTTGAAGTCATGGTGCTGCCGATCTATAAAAAAGGTGATCGCTCTCTACCGTCCAACTACCGCCCGATATCATTAGTATCTTGTCAGTTTAAATTGTTCACGTCTATTTTGAATAATAGATTGACAAAATGGCTACAGACAAATAAGCTCATTCCGGAAGAGCAAGCTGGTTTTAGAAAAAATTACAGCTCTGTCGATCAGATCTTTGTACTCAACTGTATAATACAAGAGAAGCTCTCTAGACCTCGCGGAAGATTTTATGTCTTGTACGTTGACTTCAAGAATGCATTTGACAGCATAGACCATGGGATCCTTTTTTACGTCTTAAGTAGATTTGGTTTGAGTTCTCGCTTCGTAAATTTGATCAAAGATATTTATCGCAAAGCTTCACTAACAATAAGTACTGATCTTGGTTCTACTGATAAAATTTATATTGAAAAAGGACTTCTGCAAGGAGAAATATTAAGCCCAACCTTATTTTCTTTATACATTGTTGAACTTATAAGCCGTTTCAATAACTCTGACATTTCTCCTATTCAACTTAGTTCAACAACCTCAATTCATTCTCTATTTTTTGCTGATGATTTAGTAATTTTGGGGGACTCGCCAATAAATTTACAAAGAAAAATAAATATACTTGATAGGTTTTGTGAGGAATTTCGGTTAAAAATAAATGTTGATAAAACCAAGGTCATGGTATTCAGACGCGCTGGTAAATTGAAAAATGCCGAGAAGTGGAGATTACGGAATACCCCACTTGAAATAGTAAATAATTATACATATTTGGGTGTACCGTTTTCGTCATCCGGTTCGTTCACACTTGCAAAAACTAGATTTGTGGCAAAGACAAAATTGGCTATCCAAAACGCTTGGCCAATTTTTTTAAAGGCAAAAATTTCATCCATAAATGTCGCTGTGAAACTCTTCCATTCAATAATATTGTCCGTGCTGACATACGCAGCACCAGTCTGGTCGGCAGACTATATTGATGATCTGGAACATATTTTTTCTTTTTTCGTAAAAAAATTATTGCAAATATCTCCAAATACACCCGGCTACATGATTCGCGTTGAATTTGGTCAACCTCGAGTGGCAATTACACTGAAAAAACTTCTTATTAAATTTTATGGACGAATCTTAACTATGAATAGCTCAAGATTTCCCAGGTTATGTTTCTCTAAACTTTTGAACAACTTGTTGGGCTCACACGGAAACTCCAAAATTAACTGGTTAAATTCCATTTTCAAAATTTTTGACAATACTGGCTTCAGCTACCTCAAAATGGTTGAAGATCCCACTGTTCTCAAACAACACCTCCCATTTATAATTCACACGCTGGTATCACAGAGTATTCAATTAGACATGCGATTCCTACAAACATGCTATGGTTCTGTTTTTTACCGCACTATTAAAAATGTTTTTGGAGCGGAGGATTACCTTTTGAGCACATCTGGGATTTTGTTCAAAAGAATATTAATTCAGTTGCGTTTTGGTAGCAATTCTATTAGGATAAACGACAATTTTTTAATTATAAATTCCAATAATAACTGTACATACTGCAATTTAAATCAGCTGGAAACGTGGAATCATGTGTTTCTTTACTGCCCTACTTTTGAGAACTACAGAAGAAAATATTTTGAACATATGTTACGCCCTTCCCTCGAACAAATACTAACATTGAGAAATGTCGATATACGTGATGTATATAATTTTCTTATTAATGTAGCCAAACATCGATCACTGTACAGTGAATAAGCCTTTTTCCGGTTAATATAAAATTACAAGTCTAGTACTTGGATATAGACTTTGTGTTTCTTGTATAACTAATTATTTTATTTTTATTTTATTTACTTTTTTTTCACCTTTTTTAACGATACTAGTTGTTTCATGTTGAGATACTTGGTGATTGTTTCAGGTTTGCTTATGTTAATGTTGTTATTGTAATGTAAATTGTGCATGTAAATTTTGTGTTGCTACCCACTTTGAAATTGGCTTATTGCCAAATCAATAAAGTAAGTCTAAGTCTAAATTGTAACCATACCTCTACGACGGACGGTTGAAGAGATACGGACGACCGCATTATATATAAGTATAACACTTAGGGGACACCCTGTATAGCCCTTATTTTGATGCCAAAAAAAATAATAGAGGAAACAAGTTTCGTTCTCAGTGAGAGGCACGACATCAAATTCATAAATACTTTTGGGGAATCAGGGGTTGACGCACGGTCATCAATAGATTTGTAAATATGTTTTCACATTAATATGCAGGGAAGATCCATTGTAAATGAGCCTTGAGTATATAAGATGAGAGCCCTCTTATTCCTCGGCGGTTCCTCATTATACGAACGAGTGAGAGTTTATTGTACTATTACATACATGGCGTGACAGCGAATAATCGATACCTCATTATATGATAATTAATGTCCCGTTTTAATCGTCTTCATTAATTGATATTAGATTCCAAACGAATGTAGGCTTACCTAGAAAAACAAAGCAGACCAGAGATTCTTTCCACTCCCCCCCCCCCCCAAAATGTACGGGGTCAACACAAGGAGGAAAGAATAACCTCCTTGGGGGTCAACAGCTCTTACGTGACGTCACGGGGAAAATTCGTATTCTTATTTGTGATGATCATAATTAGGGTGAACATACGTCCCGTATTTCCCGGGACAATTACGGTTTTTTCGGCTGTCCCGACTTTTTTGCAAAAATGTCCCGGTTTTTCACGCGTTTTCCACGCAGCCAACTTGACTTTTTATTCTTCAAATCAACGAATAAAATTATCTTTGCAACACAAAAATTACATTACCATAATTACGACAACAAACAAGAAAATATGCATCTCACACATTTGTCTTTTTTTTTTTTTTAATTCTCTGCAATTTGAAGTAGTGCTTCATTTCCCGCGATTGGCGACTCTTCTCCGATTTTAGCATGCGTTGGCGACTTTGCTTACTTTCGGCATCGTTTTTAGCGATAATTGGCGATGTCCCGCCGCATTTCGAAGCTCAATTTCCCGTATTTTTATCGAGTAAATATGGTCAGCCTCACCATAATGCACATGTTCATACCATCTCTCGAGAAGAAATATAAGTTTTTCAACTCTATATTTCTCCTCTATATATAAGGTTCATACGGGAATAATGATAATTCAATATCTCAATTTCTGCCCTCCTTTGTCCTTTTATGAATTTATGCCAGTATTTTTTTGTAATTTCTGCATATTTTTTTCTGGATTTCTGGCTATTTTTATTTAGCCTATTTATTTATTTTTTGTTGCATTACTGCCATGAATATTTGTTTCTGTCATGACTATTTGTTTCAGAATTTTTGCCCATTTCTCTGAATTTCGGCTTTTTTTTGTTTTCGTCTAATTTTTTTTTTTTTTTTGAATTTCTGGTATGAATATTTGTTTCTGAATTTCTGTCATTACTGTTTTGTTTCGGAATTTCTGCCCATATTTCTGAATTTTTGCTGTGATTATTTGTTTCCAAATTTCCGCTTATGGTAATAATAATTATTATTTTTTAGTTCTTGCCTATTTATATGAACTGTCATGATTATTTGTTTCTGAATTTTTTGATATCGATATTTGTTTCTGCCATATGCTTGTTTCTGTCATGAATTTTTGCAATGAATATTTGTTTCTGAATTTCTGTCATCACTATTTTGTTTGGTAATTTCTGCCCACTTTTCTGAATTTTTTGAGTTTATTTCTGAATTTGTGCCATGAATACAGTATTTGTTTCTGTCATGACTATTTGTTTTGGAATTTTTGCCATTTTTCTGAATTTCTTCTTTTTTCTGTTTCTATTTTTTTTTTTTTTTTTGAATTTTTGGTATGAGTGTTTCTGAATTTCTGCTATCCTTACTTGTTCTGAATTCCACCATGGATATTTATTTATGAATTTTTGCTTCGACTATTTGTTTCTGAATTTCAGTTATGATTATTTCTGAATTTCAGTTATGATTATTTCTGAATTTCAGTTATGATTATTTCTGAATTTCAGTTATGATTATTTTTGAATTTCAGTTATGATTATTTCTGAATTTCAGTTATGATTATTTCTGAATTTCAGTTATGATTATTTCTGAATTTCAGTTATGATTATTTCTGAATTTCAGTTATGATTATTTCTGAATTTCAGTTATGATTATTTCTGAATTTCATTCATGACTATTTTGTTTCGGAATTTCTGCCCATATTTCTGAATTTTTGCTATGACTATTTATTTCCGAATTTCCGCTTATACTAATAATAATTATTATTTTTGAGTTCTTGCCTATTTATTTGAACTGTCATGATTATTTGTTTCTGAATTCTTTGATATCGGTATTTGTTTCTGCCATGAATTTTTGCAAAGAATATTTCTTTCTGAATTTCTGTCATCACTATTTTGTTTTGTAATTTCTGCCCATTTTTCTGAATTTCTGCTTATTTTTTTGAGTTTATTTTTGAATTTCTGTCATGATTTTCTGAATTCATGCCATGAATATTCGTTTCTGAATTTTTTCCGTAAATGTTTGTTTTCGAATTTTTGTCAGTAATACCTCTCTCTTGCGGACAACATCGGGACAAAAAAAAATTGTCCTTAAAGAAGGGATGACTGTTAATCAGGGCTTTAAAATACATACTTTTATTATACAAAGGGAAAGTTATTATTTGTCCGTAAAAGAGGGGGCGACTGCATCTGAGGGGCGTCTGTTGAGAGGTTTTTTCTGAATTTGACCCATTGCATCTGGATTTCTATCCGTTTTTTTTCTGAATTGCTGTCTATTTTCTCTGAATTTCTGTTAATTTAGTCCGATTTTCTGAATGTTTGTTTCTGAATTTCTGTCATTCTTATTTTTTCTAGAATTTCTGCTTGTTTGTTTTTTCAATTTCAGGCTTTATCTATTCTGAATTTCCACTCTCTCTCTATTGCTCTTTTATTATAACTCCAGCTCAACATTTTCTCAATTTGCCCCTCTCAACCCTTAATTTTTGCTTCCGGCGTCTCTGGAAAACATCTAAGTATAGACACAAACATAAACCAAGATTCTGGAAAAGTTTCCCTTAAGATGGCCGAAAGTTTTACCCCAAGTGCGAAATTCGCCCGAATCAGTAATAGCCTCCAATTTTAGAATATTGTTTACGAATGCAGCACCAATTATAAAACTGCATGTATAAAGGGCCGTTTCGTGGGCAGGCACTTCACGGTAAACGAAACGATTACAGCAAAGTTAAGCAGACAAAGGCTAACTAAACTAATCGGTCTATGAATATGCAGGAACGTATTCGAAGCTAATTGCGGAACGACTTCGAATACAATCGATGCCTACGATTTGGTACCCTTCACGAGCAGTTCGTTAGTCCTCCTATGAATAACTCTAATTCCCACCTCATTAATTTTAATAAACTCGGAGCAACGACTGGAATATATAGTTTGGTTTCCCAATTTGGTAGTACCCGTTATCCTTTTGTCGAGAGGAATGTCGTGAAAGTCCTTAACCTTCACTGACCGCCAAGTCTTGTGTGAATCAGAAGAAAGATAACGATCATCTCGCACAGAAACAATGTGTCTGCCACACCATTATAAAGACCAGTTTCTTTTTTAAGATTTTAAGATGATGGCGGTAGGTTGCCAATTAGAGTAACGTTTCATCAACAACAACAGCGATGAAGGTTGTACCATTTTCTTTTTTCTGCTTTGAAGATTTACACGCGAGGAGAGAGGGAAAAGACCTTCGATGGATCGAATTATAAGCCGTGTCATCTTCGAAGTCCATTATCGGTCTGTTTTTTTAGTAGGTCAGTTGTAACACTATATAAAGTTTTCGACGACGTCATTAACCGCGAGTTATGTCCACCATCAGACGACAAGACGAAAGAGCCATCGAGTGTTAGCGTCCACGGTTTCTTTTTCGGATATGTACAGGGTAAGTTTCGATTGCCAATTGTTTCTATTTGTAATTGCTATCGCCGATATTTTGGTAATTTTAACGAAACTAACAACGGTTCCCTATAAAGGAGCGAAGGAACGAATCCTTCCCCCAACCCCCGGAACATTTTAATTGGATTAATTTTAATTCATTTATCTTAGATTTACATTACACTGACCACGATCCTAAAAGCTTTTTGCTCGGAGTGCCACTCAATCCATGCCCTTGTTGGCTTTTTATCTTTATCAAAAGCCTTTTGAAAATCAATCTGCATATCAAGCTGTTTCTGTTTGTACTCGCGACTGACATCAAATTACAGGTATGTCCCTTTTCTGTCCTTTTTCTAACGCTTCTAAAAAATTCCAGAACTTACCTGACCACTTTTTCACTAATTGGAAAGAAGAACCTTACCCAGGCCATTTTAAAGAAATTCAAACTGATGGGGGCCATTTTGGAAAAAGGGCATTCAACAGTGTTGTAGGAGTCATAAACATTGACACACACAGAAAAGGTCATAGCCCACGAGTAAAATTTTTTCTTTTTTCCTGGTGGGGAAAAAACCCACCACTTAAAGCATAGTTTTCCAAACTTTTTGTTTCATCGCCCCCTTCTTCAGAGAAAAATTTTCTCGTATCGACCCCCAACTCAGGCGTACCTATAAGATCCTATGTTATACCCTAGTTTCTATCACCCCCACCCCCCGGACCTTTCCATCTCCCACCAGGAAGTGATATTGCCCACTTTGGGAAACACTGACTTAAAGTGTTAAAAAAAAAAACATGTCTCAAAACTCTTGTCTCAATTTCGCGGCTGAAACTTTTAGAGTTGCGAGGACCGCCTTGAATCGTTTCGAAATTTAGTTTAAAATGTAATGAATCACGTAAAACGAGTTTTCCTGCCATGGGGAGCTTTAAGGGCCGGCCCGTAAAGCACCTCAGGAGCTGGGGGCATGAGCGTTTCACATTTTGAGTGGCTTTTAAATTTATTTAAATTTTTTGTGATCTTGTGTTACGATTCCATTTTGAGAGGTTCGGGAGTTAAGTCGTATTAATGTGTGTGTGAAGATCATTTTCTATTATTATTATTTATTTTTTTAAAAGTTATTAACATCTGAATTTGTCCAATTAAGGTACTTGTCGGGGTAAATGGAATCCAATATGATTTCTGCAATTCCATTACCTTCCGGGAACGGTCTCTGGAGCAATGTTTTTCCTTTTTGTACTTTGTTTCTTCAGTAAGAATGTGCTTGACGAAGAATGTGACTTTAACACATTTGGAGAAATTAGGTTTTTGATCACGTTGATATCAGTTAGTTCTTTCCATTTCAATTATTACTTCGAGTGCGAATTGGCCTAATATTTAATTTATTTTAATATAATTAAGATATCAAAGAAAAAGTATGAATTTTTTAAGAGGTTTACACTTCCCCACGTTTTTCCTGAGCTGGGACAAATGGATCCAACAAATTTACGGTAACCCTCCAGTACCTACTTGCACTGGCTTTGTCAACTACTTTACCTCACACCAACTCCGGTCATATCGCCAATTCACTACCGTTGAAGTTGGGTGGGAAACGAAGGTGCCATCTACCGGCGGTCACCCCAGGCTCCATAGGTAAAAGAAGTTGTTTTCTATGTTTTTCCCCCAGATCGAACCCGTTGACTCTGACGGCAACCTTCATAGTGGAAGAAGAGCATCTTACTACTTCACGACTCAGACGCGACGATTTTATAAATTGTGGCACGAAACTGAAGAAAGAGGAAAAACTCGGCAGAGATGAATTTTCTTCCTAAATCATCATCATCATCTCCAGGTATAACTAGTCTTCCGAAAATCTTGTATTAACAAGTGGAGAGGACATCTTTCTCTACATAAAATATGTCGCCATCTGGTGGCCCTGATGTCATTTAGGAGTTATTCGTTTATTGCTGCCGTCGTCCATTGCACGGAGCTATTCAGCATTTATACGCTCCAAAGAAGGAATATTCCCTCTGTTTTCATATCTTAGGGCAGTGCTGCGCAAACTTTTTGAAGCGCGACCCCCCCTTTTGACCAAAAAATTTATCGGTGACCCCTACAAGGGCTATCCATATGACCCGCGACCCGTAAATGGGCTGACCATATGTCCCAGAAACATCTCCGGGAACACCCCAATTTTTTGCCAGTAAACGTGCTGTTCCTAAAGCCCTTTCGGAACGCTTGTTTCGATCTTGATTAGCCTTCCAAAGATATTCAATTTTTTTTTAAATATCATAATAAATATTTACTTTGTTTTTTGATGTACTTAGTGTCGCTTATGCAAGATGGAAGTGCAAGAGGGTGTATGGTCCTTGATTCTCGTATACAGGGTGATTAAGAAAGAATCGTCCGATTTCTACTGAAATCAAGTGATTCTCTCTAAGTCACCCCGTAAAAGGTATTAACTTGATATCGTCCGCCGCATGTCAGAAACACGAATGTACAGTTTTTTTTTTTGATCAGCTGTTTGGATACTTTGTTTTACTATCTGAGTTGTGCCTGATACGCGACACACGTGTGTTTCAATAATGCCCTATTGAAACGCACGTTACAAAACATTTTAGGAAAATAGCTTGAATAGAGTAACATGGGTAGATTAAACATTCAAACATTTCCCACGTTATTTCTTTCTTTTTTTTGCAAGGACATTGCACATTCGTGATTCTGACATGACGGAGTCGATAATATTGATTATTGTTCAAGTAGAATCTCCCACGACCCCGCTAGTTCATTGACGCTTACCCCTCGCGACCCATTTTTCGCTCACCACTGTTTTAGGGGGTAGAGCATTCGTCCGTTAAATGAGAGACCGGGGCTCGAGTACCTGTGGAGGCAGAGATGAGTTTTCTTTCTAAATCATGATCATCTCCAGATATAACTAGTCTTCCGAAAACCTTTTATAAAACTTTTGTTAACGTTTGTGTGAAGGGTAGTAGAGAAATTGTGTCCAAAATTATAGTTAGTTTGACGACTCCTTCTCGATAATATTGGAAATTGTTATCAAAAGGCAATTGGTGAAGTGGATAGACGAGAATATGTTGTATTGTCGGATAATTGGCATGGGTTCAGGAAGGAGAAGTCATGTGTAACTAACCTCTTTTGCTTCTATGATCTCGTGACTAAAGCTTTGGGCACGGGCAAGAATGTCGATGTTGTTTAGCTTGATTTCCAGAAGGCATTCGATCGGGTCCAACATGGTAAACCCTTGTAGCGTTTATACGAGATTGGGATTGGAGGGCAACTTGTTGAATCGTGGTTGAGAATCATCGTCACGACGGGTTATGGTGAACGGGGAGAGGGGGGGGGGATTCTCTGATTGGACAGGTGTTACAAGTGGAGTCCCTCAAGGGCTTACATCTTACATCTTACATCTAATGAAGGAAAGAGCTGTTGCTGAGGGACAAAATCATGTGATTAAAATCATATAGGCCTGCTGGACGGACTTCATAGTCTCTTGGGGCTACATAGTGTATGTATTATATGTGTGTGTGTTTTGTGTCATGTAACATATGTTTGTATTTGTATATTGTAATTTGCTGTTTGTTCGTTTTAATTAAAAAGTGAAAGTGAAGGGTGTGTCCTTGGCCCCATATTTTTTTACTTTTTATCGATAAACTCAACCAGGTTATCGATGGGAATGTTGATGACGTGAAGCTAATGGGGATACTCGGGAATCAAAGCGATAGGGAGTTGCCCCAGGCCCACTAAAACAGGATTGGAACATGGGCAAATGAATGGAGCATGAAGTTTAGCGTTGACAAATGCGTGATCGCTCATTTTGGTTCGAACAACCCATGGTTCTCTTACGAGTTGAATGGCGTCACTATCCCGGATGTAACTAGGGTAACCGATTTTGGAATTGTCATTGACAGGCGGCTTAGGTTTTCTGAACATTGTTTACGTACGGTGGTAGAAAAAACGAATACAATGCTTGGTTTTATTTTCGAAAAGGTCTCTTCGCGTTCTCCTAAAGTGATCCTTTTTCGGGGACTCAGTTTGCCCTGGATTGGAGTATATGCCCGTCAGGTTTCGGAGACACGAGCCCCTCTACAGAGTGACATAGACTTGGTCGAGGGGGTGCAGAGAAGAGCCACGCGTGCTCTTGACGACACACGGTGCTTAAACTATGAACAGAGATTTGATTTTTTTTTTAAATGTTGACATTGGAGGAGCAGATATGATTGAGGTGTTAGAAATTTTCAACGGGATGGATAAAATGGACCACGAGTTATTCACCGTCAATCATCTGCTTCGCCAAGGGGACACCAGTATCGATTGGTAAGAGGTAATTCTAGGTTGCGGTGTCGCAGGGAGTTTTTCCCCTAATAGGGTTGTGAATAAATGGAGTAGCTTAACTACGGCGGTCGTAAATTTTAACACGATTGACACGTTTAAAGATAAGTACGATAGTCATAGTGGGATGAATCGAGAAACTATCCATACTCAGATGAGACAACCATAATTTTTTATGGGCAGTGTATGTTTACATCATAATTATTGGGTTTTTTATTGCTCTTATTGGGTTGCTGTATTTTGATATATATTCGACATCCATATTTTTTTATCAGCATTTTTCTACAGCCACTTCGTTGGGCTTTGTCTTCGCAAAGTCTGTTGTGACCTTCGTATTTGTATTTGTATAAGTCAATGTAATGATCGGTTTTTTTCGTTCAGGTGACTCAACTGTGCGTGCTGCTGTGTGGCTTGGCATGCTGTCACTCTTTCAAGAGGTACATCCTACGTCCCGTGAACGGCCAATATCAGCTGGACAATGAAATCGATCACGAACACGAGATCGAACACGTAAATACTCATAAGTATTTTCTTTTCCATAGAGTATAGTTCTTACAGTGCTTACTGATTTGTCTCATTGCGATTGTATATATATATTTTTGGGATAGAAACCAGTACCTTACCGATTCGGATATGAGATCAAGCACTCGGATGGCAACAGCCAGTACCACAACGAGCACAGCGACGAACACAACGTCAAGAAGGGCTCTTACGGGTACGTGGACGCGCACGGGGTGTACCGCCACGTGGAGTACGTAGCGGATCACGAAGTAAGTTACTGCCTTTGTTCATGCACTTAACTCTCTCAATGGCGATGACCGAGATACCTCGCCCAACTTGATGCCTTGCATTTCGGCAATTACGAGATATTTATATCGCCTCCTTAAAACCTCTTATTTTGGCAATGAAGAGCCCAGATGCTCCGTAAAGCAGGCTTCTTCTGGTAACATGTTGTCCATATCCTCAAACCTGTCAGATCCACTGCCAGTGAGCGGAGTCAGCTTTTGCTCAAATTTTGATAACAGAAAGGTACAAAGGTTTCGTCACATGTGAGTGACGAAAGAAATGACTTAGAGCCAGAGGCGTGTTTCCGGGGGGGGGGGTAGGCTGAGTGGGAGCTTATAGGCTAGGGCAGTGGTTCTCAACCTTTAAAAGTCCAAGGCCCGGTTGGTTTCGTTTTTGTGAGTGGAAGCCCGGTCATGCACACAACTAATGCGGAATAAATTGGTAAAAATGAAACGATGAACAGTTCACGACCCGGTTAGACTTATGTCAGGGCCCGGTACCAGGCCGCGGCCCAGCGGTTGAGAAACACTGGCCTAGGGTCGCAAATTTGCGGAATAAGTGGTGAAAGAAATTAGACTATAATGGGAAAAGAGCGGCAAAATTAGCGTTGCCTGTTAGGTTCTCCTTCGTAATCGATGTAGTATCGTATCATTGAACATGGTGGCAGCGGTGGGTTTCGAACCCACGGTGGCACCAATGGTGGCAAAATTATGAATCCAACTCTGGGTGGGAACAGTGATAACTCAAAACTATTTGAAAAGAAAGTTCTAAAAAAATAAATCCATGATTGAGAAGCTCGCAAAGGACAGCGAATTCGAAGATATCGGGGAACCTCGCCAAATTGGCCGGATTTCAAATTGCGGAAAATGCTTGGAATGGATTCTAATCGTAAGTCGAATGGGGAGGGCTGCATTCAGATTTATTGGAAATCCTTTCAAACGGGGGTTATAGCATCTCATCACGCAGTCATTACCCTCAACTGCACAAAGCGGGAATGTTTCAACTCGAATTATGTTTCACATTTTTCGAAGTGGCCTCTCTCATTTTGTTTGTGGAAGACATTGCATTTTAACGCAGTTTTCGATTTCTTAGGGTTTCCGAGTCAAAATCAAGACCAACGAACCCGGTGCATCTGGAGCTCATCCCGCCCACGTGGAAATGAAAGCGGAGCCACCACCGACCCACCTAGCGGATATCTACAAGTACAACAGCGACGGCAGCTACGATTCGTACAAACACGGTAGCGCCAAGCTGTACCAGGGCGGCCAGGATGAAGATTCCGGTCACCACGAGCATAAGCAGATGCACGAATATTCCGTCGATCAGTTCATACCCATCGTGTACAAGAAAAGAGTCAAATGAGATTCCAGATTATGTTCCATCCCCTGCTCCGAATTCTCTTTGCTCATTGAAGTCAGACAGCCTCTCCGATTTTCCCGAATCGGGAGAGAGAGATTTGGTGTCGAACTCACGAGAAAAACGTCTGGCCCCGATGTCCATGCCCGTTGTTGTATGGTAATGTCTGGCTGAACCACAAGTACTTAGATTGTTTTTTTTTTCTATCGATGCACTGTCAATGCTGGGTTGCCATTTTGGTGAATTTTCGAACTGTTTTTCATAGTTATGTCTTTGTGAAATAAACTTTGTGCCAAAGTATTCTGTTTTTGTTTCAATCAATCACATCTAGCAACGCCCGCCAGGCACGGATCCAGAGGAGGGAGGGCAATAGCCCCCCCCCCCCCCATGAGACGAATATAATATCGGAACTTCACATTAATACAAGTCAAGATGGTCATAAAATAACTTTGTCAATGTAAATGGCAAAGAAATTAAAATGTGCTCCCAGATCACTTAAGTGGTCTGAGAATTTGCCATGAGATGAGAATGTGCCCCCAGATCACTTAAGTTATCTTAGAATGTGCCGCGGATTATTTAAAAGATCGTTAAACTACCCATGGGTCTCTTAAAAGGTTTTTTAATGTGACGTGCGGGTAGTTTAAGTGATCCAGGAATGTGCTACGGGTCACTTGAAGAATCTTTAAATGTGTCGGGGTTACTTAAAAGACCTTTAAAAGTATCACGGGGTCATTTGAAAGATGTTTAAATGTGCATAAGTTATCTGAGAATGTGTCGTGGACAAGTTAAGCTAGTGGCGTCGGAGCCACTAGCTTAACTTGGTGCTGTGGGTGCTCGAGCACCCACAGAAATTTGTGGAGCTTGTCTGAGCACCACAGAATTGATTTGAAAATCAAAATTTCCTCCACGAAGCTCAAGATGAGCACCCACAGGTTCGAAACACTTCCAATGCCACTGACTTAAGTGATGTGATCTGCACCAGGGGTCACTTAAAGGGGGAGGGGGGGGGGAAGCAAGGGATGTTCAAATGAAAACTTCTTTTATCACTATGTATTTGTTGCTAAGAATGCTTTAACGGTATTTCATTATCAATATAATAACAATTTCAAGTCTCTTAGCATAAAAAACTTGTTTCGACGAGCTTGGTGCCTTATTTAGACACCAAAAGGCGCCAAACTGGAACGGTCTTTATTTTTTTTTTTGTCCCCTGCGTCTCAAATTTCACTGAAAAGCATCAATTTTTTTTTGCTCTGTAGGCATATATCAATGATTTGTAGCATCCATTTTACTGTGTGATTCTATTTTCATGATAATTTTGGAGGGAAAAAAAACTTTAAAATGATGAAAAATTTGCAAATTTATGCCATAAAAACAGGTTTATATATTTTTTTATCCATTAATGGTTTCTCACAATACAAAATGGAAGCTGCAATTTATTGATATATGCTTAATCGCCCTAAAATGATTGTTCCAGTTCAGTGCCTTTTGGGCGTCTAAATAAGGATATCAAGCTTCTTGAGACTCATATATTCTTTAAACTAAGATACCTGGAATTGTGATTATTAGAGCCCGGAAGTTTAGGCACTAAAAATGGTGGAAATAGGCAGGTAAAAAGCACTGAAAATGCCTAAAATAGACACTAGAAAAGAGCATTTACAGTTTTTGCGAGGAAGAAAAAATAACCAAAAACAAGGGCATTAAGGGTTCAAAAACTAGCTGAAAAATTTATTTCACTTAATAGGTCTATTGTTTCAATTATAGTTTATAATAGCTGCATTATTATCCAAGTTAAATTGATTTCAAGTCCAAAATAAAATGTTACTATAGGGCCACCATTACCAGACGCGGGGTCGGTAGAGATAATAATCTGTGGGCCTCTCTCGAGTGGCGAATGATTCTCGTTTATTTGTCGTATCATTTTAAATAATCATTATCATTTCCATAGTTGAAACATGGCTATCTTTGTCATTGCTATTTTTGTGAAAAGAAAAATAATATATTTTTTTTTATAATACCACGTATTTGGGAGTCTTTCGCGCGTGGGGGGCCCTGCGTGACCGCATCTGTCATACACCCCTGAGGGGGGAACTCCTGCCAATTTAATCGAATACTAAATATGTACGTTTAATAAATAGCTATGGTTGTTAGTGCAAAAAATAAAACACAGGGGCCCCAGAGCCCTATCGGCTCGCTCCTACTCCGCCTTCTATGAGCCATGACGCCGATTCAAGACCTCCTCTTGGAACAATCATCGGTCAGCTATACGCATAAAACGCAGTCCAATGCCTAAGCGAGACATATGAAGCCTGTGTGTGTGGGAAAACAAATTTTTAACTTTCCTCTGCTTTTCTAACACGTTTTGCGTTCGTCTGAAACAGAATCATTCACGTCTAACGCCATCCGTCAAAGCAAAGTTAATGGATGGCAACATCAATCTCTCAGATCACTTAATTGCGCCTAAATGGGGCTGGAAGGGGAGGGCGCTTTCGGATTATAATCAACACTGAGAGTTGGAAAATTTTAAAACGAGCGATTCTTTTGAAGTTTTCAATGCCCAAAATATCCAAGTTTTACAGATTATGGCCTCTGAAGTTCACTAATAAACTTAAAATTATGTTAAAATAGGCATTTATGGCACAAACATTTCAAAAAAAGGCATTTTTACGGAAAAAGTTTGAAAATAGGCATTTCGCCTGAACTTCCGGACTCTAGTTATTATATCGATAATAAAATGTCATTGACGCATTTTCAGCAAGAAATTTCCATATGAAGGCCCCTCGTCGCCTATAAGTGATCAGTTTATATGATCCATTTCGTTCAATTGTACAAAATTAGTTTGAGATCGCGGACCCACATCTGGCCCGCGGGGTCATGAGTTGAGCGGAATGCGTGTATTGATATTTATTCTATTGGCCACAAGAGAAAAAAGTTGAGATCTCGTGGAGAAAAGAAGAAGAGAAGAGAGAGAGAGGAATGGTCAGTCTCGGAGAAGATCTTTTACGTCACTTTCGATCTCGTTTGTTTTTTTGTGCGGATATAATTGCTCGTTGTTTTCTTTGCATCTCTTTTTCTCATGCACAATCAAGCTCTAACGGTTGTGAAACATTTCCATTCACAGTCTGGTTTTTATCGGAAGGACGTTGTTTTACTGAATCGCCATCGATATCCATTCAAGAAGAGATTCATCTTTCACTGATTACAAATTGTTTCCGATTCAAATTAATATACCGACCATGGGATACTCGATCATTCGTTCCTTAACGGTGAGTTTCATTCCGATTATGTATCGATAAAATTCGAGCGGGAAAAATATCGTCAATATTGAGTAATAGTGAAAAAATTGATTAAATACTGGTTTTTTTTTTTTTTTTTTTAATTTTAATTCCTAGACTTAAAAAATTTTAAATTCAATTCGTTCTAGGTTAGAAAAATTCGGTTCATCACGTAAGAAATCGAAATGGCTAAATTTGGAAATTTTCAAAACGATGGTGGATTTTCTTGAATTTTTGAACAGAATGTTTCTTTTCAATGTCTATTGAACCATATGTATTTTCAATCGGAAGACCATTTCGGTCGATCCGACCAATTAAATTTAGCAGTAGTTGCCAAATAAGAGAAAGTTGCCGAAATCCGTGTTCCCCCCCCCCCTCCCCCCTCTAATTTGCATATACAGAGCTGCTACTATCTTGCGAAAGTGCCAGGAAACTGGTTCACAGAACCATTCAGTTGACTACTTGCAGTGACGCGGTTGCTTTGCTTCTCTTCTTTTACGCTTTAATTGTTCAAAAACAGTTTTTGTTGTAACTTGTTGCAGTGCGAAATAAACTTTGAACAGTTATATTTACACCTTAAGCTAGGATTACACTATAAAAGTTTGATAAAAGTGCTTTTATAAAACTTGAAAAATGCCACCAATAAGATTATTGGTTACATTCTAGAAAATGCGACCGATGATCTTATTCGCAGCATTTCTCAAGTTTTATAAAATGACTTTTATCAAACTCTTATTGTGTAATCTCGGCCTTAAACCGGTATTACACTACAAAAGTTTGATAAAATCCCTTTTATAAAACTCAAAAAATCCTACCAATAAAGCTCATGCAATTGCAACCGATAATCTTATTGGTTGAATTTTTCAAGTTTTATAAAATAACTTTGAGAAAAATTTTATAGTGTAATACCGGCCTTAGGTTAGGATTACACTATAAAAGTTTGATCAAATCCCTCTTATAAAACTTAAAAAATCTAACCAATGAAGGTCATAGGTTACATTCGAGCAAATGCAACCTATAATCCTACTGGCAGAATTTTTCAAATTTTATGAAAGAACTTTTATAGTGTAATCCCGGCCTTATATATATATAGGGCGGTATTACACTATAAAAGTTTGGTAAAAGTCCTTTTATAAAACTTGAAAAATGCAGCCAACAAGGTCACAGGTTGCATTTTCTAGAATGTAACCCATAACCTTGTTGCTTAGATTTTTCAAGTTTTATAAAAGGGATTTTACCAAACTTTTATAGTGTAATACCGGCCTCATACGGAAAGTTTTCCTTTATCATTTATAGCGATTGATAATTTTAGATCATTACTTGAATATTGCGTTGCATAGTCGTCACAATCGTTTAGTCAGGAGCAGTCACAATTTTTGCTATACCTGAGTTCCTAAATCCGTCCTAACTCTGAGTATTAGAGGGAAACTCATCATGCATATTCTTGTGATGTATATTTTTTGTTCCTGACTCAGATTTTGATTGATCTATGATCGCTTGTCGACCTCTTTATACCGTGTCTAATACTTCTGTGTCTTACTCATGAAAAAAAGCCAATTATATGAATTCAGTAAAGTAATGAATATAAGCAATATAAATATAACTAATTATATATATATATACAGTAAAACCCTCCTCTAACGGCCACGTCCGAACAACTGCCATATTTTGTTGAAACCCAGCTCGTCCCATAAGACTTAACATTACAGGTAACCTCCAAACAACAGACACTAGGTGAGCCCCCGCCCTGAACTCTATGGGCGGAAATAAACAATTATGTATACTTTCTTTTCCTGGATACAAATGCTAGGCGGGTGTATTGAAAGCGGTGGAGAGGGGAAAAAGAGGGCCACTTAAGTGATATTTAAATGCACCTCGTGTGATTGAAGTGACCTGAGAATGGGCCGGTTTAGTACATTCTTACAAAATTAGGTTTGAGATCGCGGGCCACGTCGGATGACTCCCAGGGCCACAATTTACCCTCTGGTCCGGCGTCCGTGGCATCAGACCCGCCTGATCCATCACCTTCTAAAGATGGCGTTGCCTGATCCCCCTCTAGCTAGTAGCCTTGTCGAATAATCCATTATTACAGTATCAATATAATCATATACTATACTATAACCAATTATATAATTATCGTAATCTCAATCGGGTTTTATTTTCAGAAATAAAACAACCATTCCCTATAACGAACACTTCTTAATAGCGACTGCATTTTCATGGTCCCGTTAGTGGCCGTTGTTCGGAGTTTTTATTGTATATGACTAAAATAAATGGAAGGCCACCATGGGGGGTGATTCAACCATGTAAATTAATACTAGGTATTACCATTGTTTTGTGACCATTTTTACCTGTTTGGGAATTGTTAGCATGATACTTCGACATAGAAGGACATTAAATTAAAAAGTTGTGTTGAAGTTTGAGGATTTCCATTTCGAAGAATTCAACTTTACAAACATGCATACGGGAAAAAAACTATAAATCACAGAAACGAGATAAATGACAAGAAAAACTTCAAAATAAATAAGCAGTTATAAAATTACTTGTGTAATAAACAGTCGAAAATATTAGTAACTAGTCATAATACCCGGCGCTGTCCGGGTTTTCGTCAATTGTTGGGGGGATTGAAAAAGTGCCAAACCATTATATAGAAATAAACTATTATATATAATACTGGCATCATTAAAGAAGTGACAAACCATTGTAAAGACATGTGCAATTGTGCGTGTCTAAAACACATTGCTAGGGTGCCACGGTAACCAAAGTAAACATTCCGAAAGTGATTGTTGAGGCCCCAAAACCATTGTTGCCCGATAATTTTTCGTGCATTTCAGGCATTTGCCCGGCTCTGAAAAACTTTTAATGTAGCTTATCGTTCAAGTCGGGTCGCGTTTGGTACATATGCAAAATTTGGCGACGACAGATCTAAAACTGCAGATTTGTATAGAGAACACACACATAGAAAATAAATTTTATACTTATAGATATGACACAATACGCATGAGGACGGTGGACATGAAAGATTCTCACGCATTTGTAGTGGGACAGTGCGCGCCCCTATCAGGTATTTTTCCAGGTGTTCTCGGGTAGTACATATGTTACCTAGATATTTCTAGGAATACGCAAGCCTCGTGTGTATTTCATGGGGATGTGGGGAGTAGCAAGCAAGCCTGTACGTTTGCCAACGGGATGAGCAAGTTTCCAACGCACTCTTCAAGGAATTCATGACATTTTTTTCTCATAGTATGCAAGCATGTCTATGGAGGAACGTGTAAGGCCCCTTTTAATTTCTAGGGATATGAGGACTCCTTCGAATATCTAGCGATACGCAAAACTTCTTGGGAATATACAAGCCTTCTTAACATTTAACGCTACACAAACCTTCTTTGACTTCCTAGGAATTACGCAAGCTTCCTTCACATTTCTACAGATATATACTTAGAATTTCTCCTTATTTCCCCGAAAAAAAAATTTTATCCTTAGAATTTCTAGGGATATGTACGCATTCTTCGAATTCCTAGAGATACGCAAGCCTCCTTCACATTTCCAGACACATGTAGGCCTCCAGCAAATTTCTAGGAAAAAGAGGGTGCGCCGAATTCACCCTTTAACTGCTCTTCTACATTACACAGGAGCGCTGAAATGTATGCTTGCTCCGGCTGACAAAGTATATAGTTGCGGCCCAGTTCTTCCCCATGCATTTGTTTGAGTAACTAAACCTCCTACGCATTTCTAGGGGTACGAATGTATACGTCTTGTGCATTCCCAGAGCTACGCACGCCTTCTACTCACTTCAGGTGGAAAGGGGGTACTTGAAGAATGGAATGATGATGAGTTGACTCTCGTGGGATATCTAAAAAATATTTTCAGTGTTCGTTTCCTATCGGAAGTGATTGAAAATGTCATTTCATATATAGGAATCGATAAATGCTATGTACAATATTAAGTTTCATGAGCACAACAATCAGAAAAAAACGGGACTAGTCTTTAAAAAAAAACATGCCTCTGTATCTAATTGCATGCACGCATGACTGATAAATGATCAAAAAATATTAAGCTCAAAACCTTCAAAAACAAAGGCTACACACACGCAAGCTCTTTATGCCATTTATACATAATGCGCAGGAGCGTAACAAGCAGTATATCGTTTTATCGAAAATTGAAACAACTTATCTGATGCTACAACTTCCGTGTACTATAGTTGTCGTTATCTCTCGTTATCGCGGAATGCTTAACAGATGCTCAATAAGGGGTATTCGTTCTTTCAATATTCATTTAAAGGAAAAAAATAATAATAATGGCGGAAGGATCTGGTTTGACAATGTGAGCATATTAACGCTCTGAAAATCTTCCTGTATGAGCTTCTCGCAAAATTTACCTCAGCGTGAAATAAGAAACTCAAAACAATTTCTTAAAAATGTCGTCTGCTTTTCCCTCTAGAAGTGGTAGATATTTTTAAAATTTTTTTTTTCTTTTTTGTCGTCTGCTTAACTAGACATTTTTGGAATGTTTTCTTTTTTGGCATCTGCTTTTCTTTCTGGAACTAGACATTTTTGAAATGTTTTCTGTTTTGGCATCTGCTTAACTAGGCATTTTTGGAATGTTTTCTTTTTTGGCATCTGCTTAACTAGGCATTTTTGGAATGTTTTCTTTTTTGTCGTCTGCTTTTCTCTCTAGAACTAGACATTTTTGAAATGTTTTCTTTTTTGGCATCTGCTTAACTAGGCATTTTTGGAATGTTTTCTTTTTTGGCATCTGCTTAACTAGGCATTTTTGGAATGTTTTCTTTTTTGTCGTCTGCTTTTCTCTCTAGAACTAGACATTTTTGAAATGTTTTCTTTTTTGGCATCTGCTTTTCTTTCTGGAACTAGACATTTTTGAAATGTTTTCTGTTTTGGCATCTGCTTAACTATGCATTTTTGGAATGTTTTCTTTTTTGGCATCTGCTTAACTAGGCATTTTTGGAATGTTTTCTTTTTTGTCGTCTGCTTTTCTCTCTAGAACTAGACATTTTTGAAATGTTTTCTTTTTTGGCATCTGCTTAACTAGGCATTTTTGGAATGTTTTCTTTTTTGGCATCTGCTTAACTAGGCATTTTTGGAATGTTTTCTTTTTTGTCGTCTGCTTTTCTCTCTAGAACTAGACATTTTTGAAATGTTTTCTTTTTTGGCATCTGCTTAACTAGGCATTTTTGGAATGTTTTCTTTTTTGGCATCTGCTTAACTAGGCATTTTTGGAATGTTTTCTTTTTTGGCATCTGCTTAACTAGGCATTTTTGGAATGTTTTCTTTTTTGGCATCTGCTTAACTAGGCATTTTTGGGATGTTTTCTTTTTTGTCGTCTGCTTTTCTCTCTAGAACTAGACATTTTTGAAATGTTTTCTTTTTTGGCATCTGCTTAACTAGGCATTTTTGGAATGTTTTCTTTTTTGTCGTCTGCTTTTCTCTCCAGAACTAGACGTTTTTGGAATGTTTTCTTTTTTGTCGTCTGCTTTTCTCTCCAGAACTAGACGTTTTTGGAATGTTTTCTTTTTCGTCGTCTGCTTTTCTCTCCAGAACTAGACGTTTTTGGAATGTTTTCTTTTTTGTCGTCTGCTTTTCTCTCCAGAACTAGACGTTTTTGGAATGTTTTCTTTATTGTCGTCTGCTTTTCTCTCCAGAACTAGACGTTTTTGGAATGTTTTCTTTTTTGTCGTCTGCTTTTCTCTCCAGAACTAGACGTTTTTGAAAAGAACATAAGTTATATCTCCCAGTATTTTGTAGAAACAATGGAGAAGCATGGACTACGAAAACACTTTTTGTGAATTGTTAATCGAGAAGGATTCACTGATGTAGAGATAAACGCAATTATAGAATTAATTAATAGCAATTAATTCAGAAACTAACAGATGAGTGATTAATCGAGCTGAGACTGCTTCCGAAACCTAAGCTACCTTATAAAGATGATGAAGATTGAGAATTAGGCTGCAGTTACAGTGGAGCGAAGAGATTTGAGTTGAAAGAATTATGATTGGGAAGAAGAAAATGCGCAGGGGTGGAGGAAGAGATGTCCGCACATACGTAGTAAACGAGGCAGAGGATAGCGAAAATGACCAGAGGGGTTCTGAAATGTAAGGGTGTGATGATGATGATGAGTTCGCAGAAGAACCACTAGATCAGCAGATAGCGAAAACTTCATCTCGCGATAAAAGCAAATTGGATTGTTCAAGTCGCGCAGCTTGTTGAATGGCCTCTTTCTCTTCTTTGTCTCGCTGCTCGAGTATGTGAGGTGTAGAGCAAAACAGTACGATTTTTTTCGTCGCTTGTCTCTATAGGCGCGTATACACTAGCGTGCGGATCATGCAATGAAAGCATTTGCAATTGGTCGTTCAGTAATTTGTACGGTGTTGAGAGAACGATTCTTGAGCTGTTTTCACTGGACCCACCTGGAATCGGTTTTTTCAACGAACACAAAGGAAGTTTGTGTACCCACGAGCGGATTAGAACCGCTGCAGGGGGTCGTGCGTTGCAAGATCGTCACGCGCGTTATCATGCACTCTCGTACCTCGTGGTCACGTGACCATGTTTTCAGCCTTAGAAGCCAAGTTCATTATGAGCAACATAGCAAAGGCTTTTTAAGCTCAAACCGATTTAGCTTTATTCAACCCTTTCAGCGGCAATCCCGAGATATCTCGTCAAACTTGATCTGCTTTAATTCTGTCACCTCAAGATATTTCGTCGAACTTCATCTGTTTTATTTCTGTCACCCCAATCGTATATTTCGTCTTCTAAAGACGCGATGAACCGCTTCTACAATAAAACATGTTTTCCATTCCCGCCTCTAACCTCAGCACTTGTTCAACGTTAGATAAGAAGGAGCGAGAAAAATAGGGGACGAAATATACACTCAGTATAAATGATCCAAAAAAAAGTATTTATCTTCCTGGAAAGCCACAACACATGTTCTTCTAACATGGTCAGGGAAATAAAAGCGGTGGCCGCAGTAAATTTTCTTGTTTTTCAAATGTGGCAGTTATAATATGGATCAGGAAAGTTTTAAAAACCTTTTAAAGGGTTAAGGGGCCGTTCAAGTATTACGTAAGCAAATTTTTAGCCATTTTTGACTCCCCCCCCCCCCTTGTCAGCAAAATTTCGTCATCAGCTCTGCCCCTCTGTATCCTAACGCATATTGGTGGGATCAGAGACGTACACGGCGGAAGGGGGGGGGCACATAGGGGGCTCATACCCCCCTCCCACGATCAAAAATTTATTTTTTTAATGCAAATTTTTTTTTTTAAATTTGAAATTTTGGAAGAAAATACCTTTTATATGTTATTATAATTAATTTCTGTTAATTTCAATGTGATTCGAAGGCTATGAGCTCAAAATGTATCTTTGATAAATTCATTGCGACCCTCTAACCATATAATGATAAATCGCATAAAGGCCCTTGGGCCGCGGACCAAATATGGCCCTGGGGGGTTATCTGATGCGGCCTGCCCTCCTCAAACATAATTTTGTAAAAATGAACTAAGCGGCACATTTACAGATCGCTTAAGTGTCTAGTGGTACAATTCTAGAACATTTAAGCGGCCCGTGGTACATTTTCAGATCATTTAAATGACACGGGACACAGTTCCAGAACACTTAAGCGATCCGTGACACATTTAGAGACCCCTTGAGTGACATGTGACGTAGTTTTAGAGCACTTAAGTGGCCCCCCAGTGCGGTTCTACATCACTCAAGTTACCCGCGGCACATTCTCAGATTATTTGAGTGATCCGCGGCATATAATTACGGATCACTTGAGTGATGCGTGGCACAGTTCCAGAGCACTTAAGCAGCCCGTACACATTTCCAGAGCACTTAAGCGGCCCAGATCACTTGGATCCGCGAAACATTTACAGATCACTAAAATGGTTCTGTAGGAACTCATCAATGGGGGAAGGGGGAAGAGAATGATGTTATTCAAGTGTCCACAAACTATCGAAAGGTTTTTCTCGTTTTTGGGGCACCGAGTAAGATGGCATTAAAAATATTTCATATTTTCATAAAGGGTGGTTGATGACGTAAGCATTATCCAAACCCCGCCCCTCCCACTTGTCATCAAAAGTCAGCAAATCGGAAACCCCCCCCCCCCATCGATGAGGACGTAATACTTGAACGGCCCTTAACATATAAATTTCATTTTTTTTAAACAATGGTTTGGACACTGGGACGGCTCTTCTTTCCTTTTCGCAACTTTATTACAAAATTTCTGTGGTTTTTTTTATTCCAATCTCTTGTCTTAAGCAATTTCACCACAATACACTAAACATTCGTGCCACGTGATACTATCGGGCAAGGGGTGTGTGCGTTCAATTTAAAACTTATATACGTCTTGCTCGGGTATTCGAGCGAAAACGTGACGCAACTGAGATGTGACCATAATATGTAGATTTTATTTTATTTTTTGCGATCTCATTCTTTAAAGCATATTATACTCACGAATTTATTCATATCGTCGTTTTAAGAAGAAACTGATATAATATAGTGTAGTGTGTGTAGCCATAATGTTGCGTTCATGTCCTGCAATGCAATTTCTCCTAAAACTTGGTTTTATAACTGGTGTATCTGCTACGGTAAATGTGATCAATCGAGTTATTACATATAAATAGCCGGTTACTATGTATGCATGCTTACCAATCGTCTTGGTAGAATTGATGAATTTATTATTTTTGCCGGCGAATATGTGTAATACCAAAGCGTCGTTGGTAAATTTGATAAATAATTGAAATTCATCGCCTTTATCTGTGATTATGTATAAATATCCTAGTGTACTTTAAGGAAACAAAATTCCAAATGAGTCTAGTATGCGTGATGAATATAGTCGGACCCCGATATAATGATACAATAAATGTATGAATTATCATGTATACTGCACTAAAACCCTTCTTAACGGACATCCCTCTTTTATGGCAAAATTATAATTTCCCTTTCCATAAGACATTTTTTTATAAATTGTGCTAGCAGGACCAAGAAAGAAAAACCACAGGAAACACTGACGCTATAGGCGGGATGACGTTAAACGGGGTCAACGTTATACTGAAGTCTTACTGTATAATGTTATTCTCAAAATGTCTCGTATCACCCTAAAATACAGCGACTCCCTTTTTGAAAACCCTGTTCGTGTATTTAACTAATTCATACAGAAACAGAATAGCAGTTCAATTACAGTCGAATCCCGTTGTAACGAACTCCAAGAGACCGTGGAAATCACTTCGTTATAACGAAATTCCGTTACAAAGGAACTCCAGGTTTTTGCATTGTTTCTATGTAAACTTATATGGGTGGAATTAGAAAAGTGTTCGTTAAAACGAGATTTTCGCTGTAACGGTATTACCTGTTACACTGTAACAAACGTCACGTTTGTTACAGGACGTTTGTTTATTCCCAGGAATTGTTTGACTCTCGGGTGGTTTGTTTCTTTGCATTTACGGTGCATAAAGCTATTGTGCTGCATACAGTCTACAGCACAGTACGGGCAAATCTGATATACTATTTCTTTTACAAGATTCACGTAAAAATATCATCTGAAGTAGGGGGGGGGGGGATTTGGGGGTTTGGTCCTCCTCCCGAAATGAAATGCCCCCCCCCCCCCCGAACGAAATTTTTGGCTACAGGCCTGATCTGAAGTATTGCGCTCCACTAGAACGAAAAATTTCAGGTGGGGTAGAGCAAGTTTCGATGTAATGTCCCGCTTCGCCCAATCGAGTGTTCTGTCGTTTTTCTGTTCTTGCTTTACTTTTGTGCTCTTTCCTCACTGCACGTGTCCGTAGAGAACTAGTTCCCGGGAGTTCATCGCTTGCCGAACAGTTAAAGTATTTATTAGCCTCCCGATGAAAATATCCCAAGCGGTAGTTCTGGTCACACGTAGTATAAAAGCAGAACTCAACACGTTCTGGCGTACACCAATTCAATAGAAATTCCTTAGAGGAATGTTCACGAGGTGCATGTACGGTCAAATAGTGGTAGAAATATAAAAGCACTTGTGGATGAATTTTTTTCCCTAAAAGAAAACGAAATTAGGACAAACTTTTTTTTTTCCCCCTTTCGAAGTGTCTTAAAAGTCTGCATTGCAGGAATGTTCAATCACTATCGTTACGAAAATTATGTAAATAGTCATCATTTTATCATACGTTTTATCATTTATGTCATTTTTCACCTGTTAAATAATCGATCGCGCATTTTTTTGTGGACCCCTCGAAATTAACGCCAAATTGGCAGTATTGGCGAATGCTATAACTTGGCGACGCTATGATGTCAAAAGAGAAATGTAAAGATGTCACGCGAATCATCGAGATCATTCTAGAAGGTTGATTTATCCTATATAAAGTGGCGCCACCAAAAACAGAACTAACCAGTTGTTGAAATCGAGACCTCTATTTGTCTGTCGCGTTCCGTCAAGATGGCTGCTTGTAAATATGTGTAGAATAGCTGTTCTGTGAATAAATCTGTGACGTCCTGCATTTTGTTTCATCCTCTGCTCATTTCAAGGACTTGTGAGAGAAATTATCCGGAACACAGTATAGTTATTAAATTTATAAAACACTATTTAATATTTACACGTGAAAGTGACGGAAAATATTGCACAAAGTTGCTTCATGATTCGATATTTCTCCACACATCGATATTGAACTCCAAAATCTTAGGGTTAACAATCGTCCTCGCTTGACTTCTCAAAAAAGTAGGAGACTCGTGTACCTTTGAGCCATCTGCTGGCGATTGCAGAAACCTCGAGCGCAGTTCACAAGTGAAAAATCGAACGTTTAGAAGTTTGCTCAGAAGCATTAATGCCGAAACTTCACACCTCGTACACATTCCTCGACGGAATGTCTAACGAATCGGCACATGCCGGAATGTGCGTTCTGAGTGTAAGTGTGACCCTAACGTATTTATGTTGTCGAGTTGCGCTTATTTCGTGTTCATGCTGCCATCTGTCTTTCATTTTCTGAAGTAAAGATGGAAATGCTTGAATTTTTCATGTGATGTCAGTATCGTGTTGTAGGCCTGCCCGCTCTCTGCGGAGAGAGGCAGGACTAAACCGTACGCGGCCTATTACCGGGTCCTGGAATCAGTCAAACCGAGCCGTTAGTGATTCGATGTTTCATTTTTCCCCGTTTATTTCTAATTATTCGTATATATGAAAGGGTCTTCCAGTCACAAATGGAAATCAACCGGCTGCAAAGGCTGAACCACTGCTTTATATCACTCTTTTGGTCACTAACTGAACCTGGTTCCTCGCACTCTAGATCCCTATTTTGGACACTCATTGACCTGGTTCCTTACACTGTAGATCCCAATTTTGGTCATCCACATGCTTGCACATGCTCTAGGTCACTCTTTTGGTCAGTCCTATTCTCCTACATACTCTGGCAGTCTCTATGTCACTCTTTTCACCATCCACATGTCTCACACTTCTATAAGGTCACTCTTTTGATTATTCACATGCTCGCACACGCTCTAGGTGAGAGTATCTGAACGGCCGGGCCGCAACCCGGTACCGAGCTCTGGCGTCAGTCAAACCGGGCTGTGTGAGCGATTCATCGTTTTATTTTTATCCATTTATTTTCCTTTAGTCGTGTTTATGACCGGGCCTTTTCCTGGAAAAAGACGAATTGAAACGGGCCGCGGGCTTCCAAAGGTTGAGAATCACTGCACTGGGCGGTGTGAGGTGGGATGCGTCTGGTCTTCCAGGTTCAGCCAAATCTTGCCTGAATTGAAAGGAAAAAAAAAAAAAAAAAGAGTAAATATATATAACTGTTAGTTGAATAATCATGTGATGTGCCCTATATTTTGCCGAGATACGGTCTGGCTTCCTGTAATTTATCTCGCGAGGTGATACATTTTGGTCGAGCCATGTTCGCAAGTTCCAACTCAGAAGTCCATCACGAAGACACTAATACACATAGAGAAATGTCTATTAATATCCATTATATAGTAAGGTTAGCAACCGCAACAGAGATTATGAACCACCTGAATACACAAATAACGAAGGGGGGGAAAAAATGGCTATAATGATAGGTGTCTACCCAGTCCCAGACACATTTCAAATGAGATCCAAAGATGGAAGAATCACGATTTCTCCATTGATTCTCCATCGGGAAGCGTCACATTTCGCCAAGACACCCCGTCGTAACTGCCACTTATTCAGAAAGAATAGCCTTTTTTACACTCCTTCCAGAAAAGATGTAACATTTTTTTCTCTTTTTGAGTGACACGCGTAAGCTATTCATTGTAGCTGCTGCTGCTGCTGCTGCCATGAAACATGTTGCAAGTTGGGGAAATAACTTTTAAATAATCATTGAAGAGAAGAAGAAGAGACCTATCAATTCTATTGTTTTATTCAAGTTTTATTTCCATTTTTTTCCCCCCCGATCGTTTTCGGTCGCGTGGATTGAACCTCTGCCTTTGATTTTTTTTGTATTGTCGGCCCTTTCGTGATGGACGTATGGGGCCATCAAGGCCAACGATTACATACTCGATAAAAGACCCGTATGCTGTTGTTGTTCGTGACGCAATGAAATGGACTGTGTGTGGAGGGGGGGGGGGTGAAAGGAAAGTTGTATTGGGTGATGGCATATGTGAACTAGATTACATATTCACTTTTATTATTTTTTTTCATTTAAAAGAACAATAGAAACGATCCATAAAAGAATTTTAGTTGTTGCCAGTTTGATATCATAAACGAGTAAAATCATTGTTTTGGTTTTAGAGGGGGGGGGGGGTTGGTGCACGCAATTTTCCAAAACAATTTTCCAATTTTTCAATATTTAAATACTATGGAAATTTCCTGCGTCTAACTGTGTTCAAGTTTTTGTTCTACAAATATTTTTTTTAAATACTTCAATATAAACTGCTGGCAGGCATTAAACATGCTAATGTTTTTCACTAAAATGGGTTCTTCATCAAAACTAAGTTTTAGATAAGGAACATTTTTTCGAACAAAATTCCACTCTTTTCAAATGTCTTGAAACTTTGTGGTGTGTCTTTCAACACTATGGTGTTTCATACTTTAACACGAGCTTTTTAGGATTTTAATTGCTGGTTATTTTTTTTTATCGAATTTTAACTCCAGCAACACGCAACTTTTTCAAAAATCACCAAAATTCCACACATATTTTGAGCCATAAACTGTTTTTAAATAATTTTAATGAAAAATCCTGATGGTAAAGTATGTAACACCATAGTGTGTGTTACATACTTAACCATGCCCGTGGGGGTAGAGATGACTTTTCTTCCTTGTAAAATCTTCATATATGTTGGCTTTCTTCATACGTATCAACATAAATACAAATACAACGCCACAACAGGCAAAATGCCCAACGAGGTGGCTGAGAAAAAGATGTCCATAAAAATATGGATGTCATATATTTAAAAAAAACAGCAACGCAATTAAAAATGCAATTAACACAAATTATAAACAATATATACACATGATAAAATATTATACAATGCCCATAAAGAATACTTATGGTTGTCTTATTCTAAGAATGGATAGTTTCTCGATTTACCCCAACATGTTTATCGTATTTCTTTTTAAACGTGTCAATTGTGTTACAGTTTACTACCTCCGGGGGTAAGCTATTCCATTTATTAACAACCCTATTAGAGAAAAATTCCCTGCGACACCATAGCCTTGCATTGTCCCTCACCAATCGATACTGGTGTCCCCTTGTAAAAGCAGTCGATTGGCGGTGTACTAAAAGTTTATGGTCCATCCTATCCATCCCATTGAAAATTTTGAATACTTCGATCATATCTCCTCGACACCTGCGTTCATCCAATGTGAACATATTCAAAAAATGAAGTTGGAACATACCATTCGATTCACTCATCCAACATTACCATTCGGAATCAACATCCTGGACCATAACTAATCAAGTTCAGCTAATCAAGTAATTAATTGACGGATTATCATTTTTACCAATTCGAGATGATTTATAAAACATTATGTATCAAAGATTAGTAAAATTTTGTATTTAGTATTTTCAAATCTGAATATTTTTAAATAATCAAATCTGAGAATTACTGAAAGAAAAAAAATCTCAGAATCAATGAGGGAAAACAACTCCAGAATGGATGGAAATTTAAAATTGATGAAAGAACTAATGAAATCAGTAGAAGCAACTTCTTTTCTACAAAAACAAAAATGCATTTTTTGATATGTATATATTTCTTCCCTTCTTTCTCGTACTACCGTAAGTTCGAGACCCGATTCCAATCGCACCATCCACGCACCCCGTAAGGGCTGCTCTGATTATAAGAAAAGCAGTAGCTATGATATGCAGTTTATACAAAAGTGTATCTCCCGTACAGAATCACCACTTCCATCATCAAGCTGTCAACGTCACCACCATCCAGAACCGTTTCCGTCGGTCAAAATCATTCGATTCTTCCGAAAACTCGGGACATCGACGGACAATAGGCAGTCTGTCAACGGCCGAACACGTCAAGGAAATCGCCAATTAAATCCACCAAAAGGACAACAAAATCAGGAAGAGCCACCGCTTATAAGAATCACGTTTTCTTCAGGCATTTTGATTCTCATAAGCGTTCGATTCTTATATCCGGATTTTTTTTTTCTGTTATGATGTTTTCGAACTTAAAAAAAACAAAAAAAAAACATATTAATTTCTTATTACATGTTAAATTTTAATTCTTAAAATTTTAAAGCAGTTTTTGAATATCCATAGCATATCATTGTCCTTAGACAATGTACGTTGAATGTAGGCTGACGAAAATGTGTTACACAGTAAATGTACTACTACTGCACGCATAAAATCCGAGCGTATAACTGATCAATATTTCCCGAAGTGAGCAGTGATGAGGGTGGTGTAGGACCTACCAATTTTTTCCCCCCTTTTCTACCATAAACCTCTCGCAACTAGGTACTTTGCTAGTTGGCGCAAGCAAGCATTTTACCGCCCCCATATGCTGTACAATAATCAGTGGAAGAGTGAATTCGGGTCAACCCCCCCCCCCCCAGCCCAGCGCCCGGGACACCAGAACTGTCTCCTCCCCAGTTACGGCCCAGTCTGTCATTCACGGAAGCTCACTTTACTTCAAAACCGTAATCCTCGCTGTCTGGGGGGGGGGGGGGGAGAAGGGCAGCGTCATCTTAACGTATGCCCCCCCCCCAGTCCAGCACCCGGGGCACCAGACCCGTCTGCTTCCCTCCCCCCTATTTACGGCCCTGTCTGTCATTCATGTAGGCTCACTTTACTTCAAAGCCTGTTTGAAGGGGGAGGGAGAAGAGCGGTGACGTCTTAACGCATGCCCCCCCCCCGGACCTCAAGAGAAGAAGGCGCCCCCCCCCCCACAAAAATGAGATCTGATTAAAAAATTTTCGAAAGTAATCATGTAAATTTGTAGGCAAGCGTTTTTACCCAGGTAAGGCCCCATAAAACTCGCTTGGCCCGTGGTAGGGGGCATGATGCTCTTAAGACGGCCCTGGGGGGAGACAGTTAATATAGGGTGATTATTACAAAGGTAAGAGTGACGATATAAGTGGTCCTCAAAAATATTCTTGTGAACAACAGAAATCTTTTACAAATTCCCACTATATACTGAGATAAACAGCGGCAGTTTGTTTTTGGAGAAAACAAAATTGTTTTGATTGTTATAAGCGGAAATCTGATTCTTAATTACCGATGATTTTTCTACGTTAAAATAAAATTTGATTTCCGATTTGCCTATAAGCGGTTGATTCTTATAAGCGGTGGCTACCGTACCATCGAATATTTCAACGTAAAAATTTTTCAACTCGGATGCGGGAAAAGCAATTTCGTTTTCAATTCCGAACAAACACTTCCGCGATATCGTGGAAAATAAATTGCAAAAAAAAATCAAATAAATCTAATATTGTTTTATATCCTCGTGTATAATTTTACAATCTCGCAAAATAAAACCAAAATCACCAAACACAATCGCCAAAACAAAAAAAAATTACATTACATGAAAGATTCACGCGTGGCTCGCGTGTGTGTGTGGTGGAGTTCGGATTATAAAAACCAAGCCCACTTCGGGATTATTATTATGTATAGTCTTTTTTCCATGACGATGATGATGATCTAGGCTTTATCGGATTCCATATACAACGCTACAGTTATAACAGTCATTATTGAAGTTCCAGGACCGGTTTATAGAATCTCTCAAAATCAAGAACAATGGCCATGTGTGTGTGTGTGTGTGTGTGGGCGAGTTGTAGAAAAATGAATGACACGAGATTTTGTTGTTGTTGTTGTTGCCATCATTTTTCTACTATTTCTTGCGCGAATTATCTTAATCAGCCATGCGTGTGGCGTCGGGATTATTATCGAAATGTAGTTTTATCTGCGAATCTTCCTCTGTGCGGATGTAAGGAAGATATATAACACAATTTTATTTTGTGTTATTATTTCTTTTGTAATAATGGCAACGGAATGAAATGAGTGGGGGGAGGGGAGATGTTACGTGTTGTATGGAATAATTCGATTTCGACGTCGTGACCGAGTGATTTGTTTTTTTTTTGTATGGAAACACGTGTAATGTTTTATTTAGTACTTCTCGGTTTCAGTTTTATGTTCACGTGATTTTTTTTTTCTGTCGCACGTGATGTTTTGGGGGGGGGGGGGACTGTGACTTCTTGATATGGTAGTGTAGAAAGCGATATTAAATCGATCACACAGTATGGGGGACGCATCGAGACGCGGAACGAGGACGATGCGTCGTCGGGAGACGCAAAATTGAGTGAGTTCGTTGGATCGGACTTCGTGGTCCGATCTTCAGAATGTGAATGGGGGGGGGGGCGGAGGCGGGCATCTTCAGCTTGGAATGTTGAAGCCGAAGCAGATAATCTTCAGTTACGAAAATAGTGGGGGGCAGCTTCGAATGGAGGCAGACATCCTCATCCGCGAACGGAACGAAGGCAGGCATCTTCAGCTGCTAATGGGGCGGAGGCAGGCACCTTCAGCTGCTAATGGGGCGGAGGCAGGCACCTTCAGCTGCGAATTAAGCCGAGACAGGCATCTTCAAATTCGAATGGAGCGTTGGCAGTTATTTTCGGCTGTGAATGAGCGTAGGCAGTTATCTTTTCAGCTGTGAATGGGATGGAGGTAGTTATCTTCGACTGTGAATGGAGCGAAAGCAGACATCTTTAGTTGCGAATGGTGCTGAGGCCGACATCTTCAGCTGTGAATGGGGTGGAGACAGACATCTTCAGTTGCGAATTCAGCCGAGAAATACATCTCAAATTCGAATGGAGCGGAGATAGCTTTGGATGGGCTGAAGCAGACATCTTCAGCTGTGAATGGGGCGGAGGCATTTATCCTCAGCTGTGAATGGGCGAGGCAGGAATCTTCAACTACGAATGGAGCTGAGGCAGACATCTTTAACTGCGAATTAAGCCGAGGCAAATATCTTCGTTGCGAATATCAGCGGAGGCAGGCATCTGCAGCTGCGAACAAAGCCGAGGCAGACATCTTCAAATTCGAATGGAACGAATGCAGTTATCTTCATCTGTGAATGGGGAGGAGGCAGGCATCTTCAGCTGCGAACTAAGCCGAGGAAGCCATCTTCATGTTCGAATAAAGCGGATGCAATTATCTTCAGCTGAGAATGAGGCGGAGGTATGCATCTTCAGCTGAGAATGGGGCGGAGGTATGCATCTTCAGCTGAGAATGGGGTGGAGGTATGCATCTTCAGCTGAGAATGGGGCGGAGGTATGTATCTTCAGCTGAGAATGGGGTGGAGGTATGCATCTTCAGCCACGAATGCAGCCGAAGAATATATATTCAGTTGGGAATATAAAAGGAGGCAGCTTCGAATGGAGAGAGAAGGTAGACATCTTCAGCCGCGAAATGAGCGAAGGCAGGCGGATCCAGGGTGATGTGTCGAAGAAGTGACGTATTATGTAGGTCCAATGGATTATCCTGTATTTTACGGGATAGACAGATTTCCCCATGCTATTCGACTCTTGGGAGGGGCCATCCCCCCCCCTTCCCCCTCTGGATCCGCGCTTGGCCACATCAAAATTTTTGTAGTATATGGATCATTTAACGCCACTATTAGGCAAGGTTCCTGAATCAGTGTTCTTCAGGCTTTGTCGTATTTTTTCAACCTATGGATCGGGGGAAGGAGTTGAACACATATGGCGGACCAGTGGAATGGAGGAAATAGTTTGCGGACCTGCGGAATGGAGGAAGTAATTTGCGGACCTATGGAATGGAGGAAATAATTTGTGGAATGGCGGAAATAATTTGCGGACCTATGGAATGGAGGAAATAATTTGTAGAATGGGGAAAATAGTTTGCGGACCTATGGAATGGAGGAAATAATTTGTGGAATGGGGGAAATAATTTGCGGACCTGTGGAATGGAGGAAATAATTTGTGGAATGGGGGAAATAGTCTGCGGACCTGCGGAATGGAGGAAATAATTTGCGTACCTATGGAATGGAGGAAATAATTTGTGGAATGGGGAAAATAATTTGCTGACGGATAAATGCATGACTGGGTGTTAGGCATAGCAACCGGTAAAACTGGCAACGTTTTTTTAGCATTTATCAAATTCACCCACGACGCTTTTGTATTATGCATAATCGCCGGTAAAAGAGATAATTTTTTAGCAATTTATCAACGACACTTGGGTAATAGGAATTAATCACCGGTAAAAATGATAATTTATTTAGCGTTTATCAAATTTACCAACGACGCTTGGGTATTATGCATAGCCATCGGAAAAAAAGTGATAAATTTACTAAACTTAGCGAGACTATTGGGGAATTATGCATAATAACTGATTTATCACATTTACCGTAACATACGTATTCATCCTGGTGACCTCACGTAGAAGCCCTCTGCTTCTAATCATAACCCCCAGCGCAGAATGTTCAGCGCTGTTCTGCGACGAGCCCTCAGCTGACTGGAAATGTTCTGCATTCCCCATACATGTAATAATGCATTTTTGCACTTTTTCTTAAAATTCTTCCAAATTGTTCTGCGACGTGCGTCGCAGATTTTGGCACATTCTGCTTTGGGGATCATAACTAGATCAATAAATTTTGAGAAAAAATAGATAAATTTAATTTGAAATTTTAACCAAATTTTTCTTAAAAATGATACAATGAAATTAAGTTTTCATAAATTTAATTATTTCAACCAACACAAGGTCCAAATCGAAATTTCCGTGCCAACACAAAATCGTGAAACTCATTAAAAAAATCGAGTCTTCCCTCCCTCCCTCCCCCCCGTTTTAATGAATCCGATTCAAAATCGATAAAGCCATTATTACTATTTCGACATCGATTAATACACAAGCAACTAATTGGTGTCATTTTCTCATTTTTAACGTCCCATTTATTCCACCCCATTATTGTAATTATAATAATAATAATCATTCATCAATTTCCCCCCCCCCCCGCATAATTCATTTCGGCAAATTGACTAATAACTAAATAAATATCATAGATAATATATGTAAAAAAGAAACATTTATAAAAGATTATGCGCATGATGAAATATTCCGCCAAAACATTTGGCGAAGATACTAGAGTTTTTTTTGCACTTTGCTGTCGTTAGAGCGATCTAACCATTATTCCACTGACCCCGTTGGAACTACGGGGTCAACGAGGTAGACAAAAGGAGTTCTGACAAGGGGGATGGACCACAACTATTTAGTTTTTTTCTTTTTCTCATTCTTGTTATAATATCGTTATGGTTTACGGTAAACAATGGAATCGTTTTAATAGTCGTTCGAGCGCAACGATTTTTTGTTGTTTTTCTCTTTTAAAAGACAAAGATGGTGGGGAGTTGTTCTGAAAGTATCAAGAAAAAGTTTGGAATCAACAAATGCTAAGAATTTACATGTTTTTGTAGTAAGGGGATCGGTATTGTCTGCGTATCGTTATCTGGAGCGTGAGAGATGTTGTCCGCTCAAAGCCGTTAGAGGGAGCAGCCTAAGGAAGGGGGGGGGGGTGCACGACCTTTGGCCCGTCAATTAGTTCTATCCAGCCCGTGTTCTGGTAGAAAATACCAAGGCCGGGGGTCCCCCCCTTAACTTCTTTCTGCCGCCACCCAAAATCAACACCAGGATCAGCATCGCGACCCGTGGGACTTTTTTTTTTTTTTTAATCGAAATTAGTGAGAAAAGTAAAGCAATAAGGGTTGGGGGGCATTCAAGTATTACATCAGCATATTTTTAGCCATTTCTGACCCCCTCCCTTCCGTCTTGTCAACAAAATTTCGTCAACTCTGTTCCCCCCCCCCTCCTCCTCCTTACGCATATTCGGATCAAAGACGTATACGGGAGGGGGGGGGGAGGCACGAGTTCCCCTACGGCGCCCCACGCAATCGAAAATTATTTTTTGATGCCAAAAAATAAATTAAAATATCGGAAAAAAATACGTTTATATGTTGTTATAACCAGGTTCGGTTAATTTTAATGCTATTTGAAAAGGCTGACATCTCAAGATTTCTCTCTAAGAAATTCATTGTTACCCCGCCCCCCAAGCCTTTTGTGTAATGGAATTGTACAAGATATACGGAAGACTGGATGTTGTGAAGATATTTATTATTTCAGATGTTTATTTTTTAAGTCATTCATGTCATAATGGAATTGTATTTCCACATGACGCAAGCGGCTCGCGGCACACTTTCATGTAATTTGAGTGACTCTCGCAGCACATTTCCAGATAACTCAAGTGACCCGCGATGCATTTCTAAATCTATAAAGTAGCCCCCACGCCCTCCAGAAGGTTGATTACTCTCGCTATAAATCAGTGGTTCTTAATCGGGGTTGCGGAGAATCATTTTTAAGGGGTGCGAGATGGAGGGGGGGGGGGAAATTGCAACATGCCGATTGATCGTTCAGGGAAATTGAAATGTTTTCAGGGGTATTCAGGGTATTTCAATTCAAAAATACGAATCACACCTACATTTTGACACCTCATTTTTCAGCTTTAACTCTCGAAAATGTGTTCATGTGTTCGAAAAAAAAATTCAAATGCGCGAAATTTGAACGTTCCCAGCTTAGAAAGATTTAGAGAGAGCACACTCAGCACTCACATACACATTACATGCAATTTTCAGATGGTTTTGCTGAGTTTATTTTTCTGTTTGCGATACTAGATCCATTTCTTTTCGATCTTGATTCTACGAATGATGGTTAATTTGGTGCAAGGTGATTTCATTAAAATGTGACGAAGCGCACGTTTCCAAATGGAATTTCAGAATTCTGATTTAGGACAATTTTAGCGCGCTCAGTCGGAGCCATTTCCAAAAACTAGGGAAGAAAGCTTTGCAAATACTTTCACCATTTGCTACCCAACATCTACCTCTTTGACCTTTGAAGACCAAACACACACCCCCGCTTCCCATCTCAGTGAGATATCGAAACGTAAATACTAGCTATATAATACCCGGCGCTGCCCGGGTTTTCTTCAATGAGGCTTTTTTGGATCACGTGATATCTCCCTCTATTTTTCTTGACGGACATACAAACCGTGTCCAAGTTAACCAATATGGTGACTTCCTGCGCGATTCATGAAATCTAGATTTACAAAACAAATCTGAACAAATCTAGATTTACAGAAACGTAGAAATGAATATATATTTTTGCTTTTTTAAGGGGTACTAGGTATTTCGATAAGCCTCCACCCCCTGAACTTCAAGTTATCTATTTCTGCCTGTTTCAGCTTTCAAAAAATGCTTAATTAAAGCTGTGGATTTTTTTCGATCCACTTTTTACGGGCTCATAACTAATTTTAAAATATCCCAACCCACATGGAGACATTAATTTTCATGCTTGAGAAGATATAAATAAAAAGTTGAAATCAAAATGTTATTGCTCGAATATCCAACTCAAAAGTAGGTCCGGCTTCATATTACTTCCTATTTAATCTGCTGGGCTTCGTATATCTCTAAGCGAACTGAATATTTCAAAAATCGAGGATTCAATACAATTTTTAAAATTATTGATTGGGCGGAAAATCCCACTAATTTCCGCATTTCTACAGTAAAATCGGTAATTTTAACACTGGGAATCATTCTTTGCCTGACCCTCAAACTGATGCTGATGATGATTATGACGTCTATTCGAAAAGCCTGATTACTGGGAAAGATTGAAGAAATGTCAAACCATTATAAAGGCATAAACTATTATACATATACTAACAGGATTAGAGAAGTGACAAACCATTGTAAAGGCATACACACATCTGATGCGCATTGCTAGGGAACCACGGTAACCAAAGTAAACGTTCGGAAAGTGATTGTTGAGGCCCAAAAACCATTGTTGCCCGACAGTTTTTGCCCATTTGGGTATCGAACTCGCGACAAGACAGACAGACAGGCAGACACACAGAAAGTCAATTTTATATATATCTTCAACAGGGGCAGCTTAAGCGAGGGTGCAAGGGGTGTGGCGCACCCGGGTGGCAGGTTGTAAGGGCGCGGCAGCGTGGACTTTAGTTAAGACCCCAAAATTTAACACTAATAATTCACATGACATCACGCTTTTGAGGTATACCTCGACGACGGAAACGTTGAGAAACAGGGTAACTCTGACGGTAATACCAGAAACTAGAATGTGAGCTATCGGGGCGGCTCGAGGCAAAATCTGTACCCTACTGACTTATTTTTTGGGCCTCCTGCCTGTTGTTCCCCATAGCCTTTACATCCTTCGTCAGGGCCCCTAGACTGGAATCTTTCGTGGGGCCCAAGCCAGATTTCTTATGGAACCCTTTCTACAGTTAATTTATAGAGTGAAAAAAAAAAAAGAGAAAAATTATAAGGATTTAGTCCCGGGCTCCAAGCTGGAACCCTGTCAGCCCTACCCTCGAGGGTCACGCTCCTCCCTCACAATTTATCCAAACAATTCCTAACAAAAAAATTTTCGCCCTTTCATCGCGGATTTTGCGCCCCTCTTGAGTGGCGCCCCGTGCGGCCGCATGCATGTCCACGTGCCGCCCCGGTACTCTATCACAAGGGGCAAGTGTGCATTTTAGTTCCCTCACCCATGGATGGTCCCCACAAGGACCCGAGGCAATTCTTATATTCTTTTTCACGCTATAAATTAACTACAGAAGGACCCGAGCAGTTTAACTGAGGGGCCTCGAAAGATCCCGTCCTAGGGGCGCTACTGTAGGATGAGGGGGGACATGCACTCACCTAGAATTTGTTCCACAATAGTCAAATGAAAGTGAAGAAAAAATTCGGCTTCTCACTCGTACGGTCCGTTTACAGGATAAGTGATGAGTGATGGTTCACAAAAATAGGTGCTGTTTCAAGGATTAAGTTATCTGGCATTATTAAGAATGGTAAAATAGTAATTCTGGAACAAAAAAAAAAAAAAACAACAAAAAACGGAAACTCCCTACTTTACAAGTGGGACGTATGCAGGGGGTGCTGTAAAACCGGTTTTCTAGCTACTCTTTTCGAAAAATCAAGTGACGTCACCCGATTCCTCACGCGACCGTCTCCCGTTGGAACACTGAATAAAATTACTGTTTTTTGATAATTTTTTTTTCATAGTTCTAATTCACAAAACTCTATCATTTTTTCAGAGTAGATGCCACAAATACCGCTGATTATCAAAATATATTTTTTTAAGGGAAATGGAAAGGGAATTATCAGAATGGGGGAAACTATTTTCCCCATAAATGATGGCCTTTTGATGTTCAACGTTCAGTGGGAATGTATTAATTGGAATAAATTTTCATCTTTTTTTTTTATAACTCGGCCTTACATTCAGAGCCGCAACTAGGGGAGAGCAGGCGGATTTGGTCTGGGAAGGGGGCAAATTTCACCCTTTCACCTCTCCTTCAATCAACATTACAAGCAGGGCCGCAACTAGATGCCCTGGTCACCCAGGGCAAGTGCGCATTTTAGCGCCCCCTTGTAATATTGAAGGACAGGTTTGGGAAGAAAATTTGCTCCCCCTCTGGTCCTGGGCCATGGCCCCCACATCCTGGAGTAGGGCCCCTAGGCTGGAATCTTTTGCAGGCCCCCCGACCAGACTTTCACGGGCCCTTTTATGATGGATTTATAGCGTGAAAAACAAAAAATAATGAAAATCGTCCCGGGGCCCCAGGGCTGGAGCCTTGCCAGCCCACCCCTTGTGGGGGCATGCCCTGGGCACGACACCCACCTGCCCACCAGAATATGTACTTGCTTGGCTGACCAAGCATCGGTTGCGGCTCTGATTTCCGCATGGGGAAGTGAAGCATTTGCCGTGGGACAGGACCGCAAATAGATGCTTAGTCAGTCGGAGCAAGCAAGTATTTTGGCGTCCCCTTGTAATGTCGAAAGAAAGGTCAGAGGATAAAATTTAGCCCAGGATCCGGAGCACCAGACCCACCCGTTCCCCTCCCGTTTACGGCCCTGCCTACTAGCTCCAACATTTAAACAACATGCGTTCACTGATTAACAAAACGTCTTTGATCCAGGTCACGGATAACCCCCCATGTCTGATTTGGGCCCCGACATAGATGTTCAAACTCTTAGGTTTGCGGGCCATATGACAATGAAAACAGGGATAAAATTAATTTCAAAATGTTTAATTGATGCTCGAATAATTTCTGCATAGTTACTACTGCATCACAATCATTAGTGCATTATATATAATATAATTCGATTTTGCATACGTGTTACCCAGGCGTGTACTTTTTAGCTGCGGGCCACAAACTCTCTCTGATACAATTATCGTGTTGTAAGCACTAGGTACTTTCTTAACAACACTTTTTCGCGAGCCGTATGGAATCTCTTGTCATCCCACCACTATGGGTGGGGGACTGGTAGTCCCATATATACGGGACTCTAGCCCTTATGCGGGTGGGGCAGTGGTTGTTGCATTGTATATTTATTAATTATGGGGAGGGTGCTCAGCCCCTTTGTAAAATTTATTAGGGAGGGGGGTCGAACTGCCTCAACCCCAGGTTCCAGTGCCTATGGCCCGGGGGCAGGACCGGATTTAGTCATTCAGCGGCCCGGTGCAAGAACAGTTTTGCTGTCCTGGTGATAGAGGTTGGGCCCAGAGGTTAACTAATCTTTGCTCTATAAATCCACCGAAATTTCTTTTAGGGGCGTGGGAGGGTCTTCGAATTTGGATCCGTAAAAAATATTTCCGAGGAGGAGGCCCCAGTAAGTAGGGCCGTTCTAGCGCATGGGCAGTGCAGGTGGTTACAAAGCTTCACGTTCACGAGAAATATGTAAAACAGTATAATGCCTAACAGGGCTGCAACTGGGGGAGGGGGTGCAGGCGGGTCTGGTGCCCCGGGCGCTGTGCTAGAGGGAGCGCAAATTTCACTCTTTAATCTCTCCTTCAACATTACGAGGGGGCGCCAAAATGCATGCTTGCCCTGGCTGACCAAGCATCTAGTTGCGACCCTGATGTCTAATACTGTGAAATAAGATTTTGAATCGGGATAACTGGCGCTTTAAGTCTGATAGGGTGAGTCCCTTGCACCGAGGGCTCATCACAGTGGCATGGCCAATTTATGGGAAAGGCAGACCGGGCTGTAGGGGCTTTAGTTATCGGTCTTATGTTTATAAATATATAAAAATATAAAATTTCTTGAATTTCAACCAAGAAAGCCAGATAAAAATCTTAGTCTGGGGGTCCTTTCAAAAATTAAGGCCCCCATCCAAGGATATGGGGGGGGGGGCTGCAGATTCACTACCATATGTGTGTGTATTTTAATAAATCGACGTATTTTTCATCAATGGATTCAATAAAATTTCAAGTTTTGCAGCTGCCTAATTTCGGCCATGGGGAACCGGAAGTTGTGCACGCTAGGTTTAACCAATATTATAAAGCAGGGTTCTTCAAAAAATGCACCAGAAGCGATATATGTGCATACATATATTGAGTATAAGTTCTTTGCAACCCCCCCCAGAAAATATTGAAATGACGGGCCTCCCACCCCCATCAGAAAAAAAATGAAACCCAGCCCTTGAGAAAATATTGCGTACGCCTATGTGTAGTAATAAGGCAATTTTTAATAAAAGTATCAGCAGAATATCAGAATATTTGCGGTACAAATAGCAATGACATCTCAAGATGATGTGGCTCACCATTCGGGAATCACAGCCCTCACTGTCTTCAATATAATCCCTAACATATCTCGCGGCACTGCCGTACTCAGCGAGAAGAGCAGAGTCGTCCTAAGAGCAATCTTGGGGTCCCCGGAAAAATTGATTTTTTAAGACCTCCCTACCTAGCTAGAAATGGTTACACAGTGCCGCAACTAGATGATTGGTCAGTCGGGACAAGCACGCATTTTAGTGCCTCCTTTTAATATTGAAGGAGAGGTTAAAGGCATGGGAGGAGATGCGTGGGGAGCAATGCCACCCCCCCCCCAGCGTCAAAGGTGGAGTTGACTGATCTAATGTATATATGAATTGGCATCATCATCATCGTGCCCCCCCCAGAAATAATGAACTTGCCCCCCAGACTTCCAAGTCAATCTCCCCCTATGGTTAAAGGTTGAAATTTGCGCCCCTTCTGGTTCAGCGTCCAGGGCACCAGACATGACTGCTTCCCCCCTCCTTGCGGCCCCGTGATTGCTTACCAATTTGCATGCTGAATCTCGAACGATATCTCATTATCATGTGGGCCACCTCTGCGTGAGACCCCCAGGCCGTATCCGGGTGGGCCCATGCGTTAAGACTACACTAGGAAAGAGCGCGATTACCTTTTTAAATGCAGTTAAAAAACGAACGAAAACCCCTTCCTCTTGTCATTGACCCTTACCCACGGTTCCGTGGCATCCTGTTTGGGAATCAATTTCACTACATTATAACTGTTTAAACAAGTTCAGGTGTGGGCGAGTTCAAAATAATGATAATAATAATAAATAATAATAAATAACTAGTAATAAATAATAATTAATAATGATTAATAATGATTAATAATTAATAATGATTAATAATTAATAATGATTAATAATTAATAATGATTAATAATTAATAATTAATCATAATTATTATTATTAATTAATAATTAATCATTATTATTATTAATTAATAATTAATCATTATTATTATTAATTAATAATTAATCATTATTATTATTATTAATTAATAATTAATCATTATTATTATTATTAATTAATAATTAATAATAAATAATAATAACTGTTATTACCAAGAAATTTTTTTCAATTCAACCAAAATTATTAAACACTTTCAAATGTATCTAATATTTTTCTTTCCCTGTATGTTTTTTTCTCCGTAAAGACGCGTTCCTGATAATTTCCCTCTCATGGTTTCTAGAATTTCCCTCTCGTGGAAGAGAGAAGCTGCTTCCATTGACTTAACATTGCATACATGAGTTGGGAAAAAAATTCATTAAAAATCAAACAAATTTTTTAAAAATAAAAAAAAAATATCTTGACAATAAGCGGTTTCTGTGGTATCCGCTCAAAAAAAATGATGAAGTTCTGAGCGTAAAGACTATGCGAAAAAATTCATTAAAAACCGACAATTTTACATTATGCTCCCGTTTGAGTGGGTCATGTGAGGAATCGGGTGACGTCAAAACCAGTTTCATTCCGAAGCGCGCGCTTGCTAATACTTAACCTTATATATTCTAGAAACCTTGGGACGTATGGTCACGCACATTTTGCACGGCAAACAATGATGTGCGGCTTTCTTCTGGAAAAAAAAAAATCAGGTTTATCTCAAGGTCCCTTTCACTGAAGCTCTGTCAGCCTCCCGCTCGGATCATCGCAAGGGGCGGCAGGCATATGAGGGTTCACACCCGGGCAGCAGGTAAGCTCGAGCCGCCCCTGATCTTCAAGATAATAAACAAAGATAATACATATAGATTGTACATATTGATTCACACGTAATCAATGTTCGTCAATGGGTGAATCATAATATATAAGGGGAAAAAACAACTACAAAATCTGCATCATAATCGTCCATCTACCTCTGCAAAATGCGGTTTGCGTCACTTTCGCTGATTTAAAGGAACAAAGAACCTGAATTCCATTATTATTATGAACAAACACTAATAGCTAGCTTAGTCACTAAAAATCGACATGATTGGTGTGATTTTAATTTTGTAGCGTCGATACCAGCGTGTGAATTTTTTTTCTTCAAAAAATAGATTAGTTTGACAATTTGCTTCTTTCAACATTGGAATTTTTTAAACTGTTACTTATAGTGGATAATTAACATAATTAATTGCATTATTAGATAATTAACATAATTAATTACAAAGAAATAAATTTTTAACAAATAGACTCATTGTTCAAAGGCGTGCGGGAAGGTAAATTTAACTGAGTCTTTATTTCGATGTAAAACCGAAATAAAGACTCCGTTGAAACGGCTCGTGACGGAATGGGCCATGAGCGATTGATGGCAGCGTTGAAAAATAAAAGAAGGTGTGGGGGTGGGCGTTTAAACTGCCCTCTGGGTGGCAAATGACACGAGCTTAAAACCAACCACTTCTAATAACATTTGAAAAACTGGGGGGTGGATGGAGAAAAGGTTATCAACCACTGCTCTAAACCCAAAAGGGTATCATTGAACGGCTACATTTTCACTAAAATAGTAAAAAGGAATTTTTATTCCTTCGTTGACAAGAAATGTTTGGTTGTTTTTGGAGTTGAAGAGCCATCGGAGGAGCCACCAACGAAGCCATCGTGCCTCATCAAGCCTGCCGTTGTTTGCATAGTTTACACCTGATACGACTGAAATGATACCTTTTTAGGTTCTCAGAGTAGCGGTCATGCATTGAAGCAAATAGGGAACCGCCTTCGCCCTCGCACAATTCAATGTCTAAAGCTTCTTTTCTAAATTGTTTTAAGCCTCGAAATCACTTTCTTGGAGAAAGGAGCTGTCGTGCCCTTTTCTACTCTCTGATGCACAGAGAGTCACATATATTCAACTTTTGTAAACAAAGGCGTATTTTTACGGTTTTGCCGTCTGTGGGCTACATTCATTTTGTTGCCCTCTCTTCTCTCGTCCTAGCTTAGTTTTCTGGATCCACTCAGTCCTCGAATTTGCCGCCCTGTGCTGTAACCACTTTGTCCCCCACCCGCGGCCTGTAAATATGCCTGTGTTCTTAAGTCCTTCTTTTGGTCATTCTCATGCTTGCGTACTCTTTTGGTCAGTCACATGCTTGCTTACTCTTTTGGCCAGTCACATGCTTGCTTACTCTTTTGGCCAGTCACATGCTTGCTTACTCTTTTGGCCACTAACATGCTCTCTAGGTCTCCTTTTGGCCATCCACATGCTTACACTGGTTTGGTCACTCCCATGCTTGCACACTGTTTCAGTCACCCACATGCTTGCACACTGTTTCAGTCACCCACATGCTTGCACACTGTTTCAGTCACCCACATGCTTGCACACTGTTTCAGTCACCCACATGCTTGCACACTGTTTCAGTCACCCACATGCTTGCACACGGTTTTGGTCATTCAAATGCTCGTACACACTCTCTAGGTTACTCTTTCGATCATTAACATGCTCGCTCACTCTCCAAGTCGCGCTTTTGCTCACTCACCTGCTTGCACATTCTTTTGTTTTTTCATATGCTTGCAAAATCTCCTGAGGTCACTCACTGACCTAATCTCTCGCTCTCTGGGCAGAGGCAGATTCGTGATTATAAAAAATTTTCCGCCCTTCTCCCATTATGTACTAATTTTCTTGGCCACTCGTTCCTAAAATATTTTCCGCCCCTCCGGACTTGCACACCCTGTGCTATAGCCCGCTAAGCTTCCCTGTAAATACGCCACTGTTTGTGAAGCTGTGGAAATAATGATCTGCATAGGTCGCCGCAAATTTGAACAAAGGTATGCATAAAACGGATGTAATAGTCTGGAAAAATCACGGCAAAATGAAATACTTAACGGTCTGCAAAAACGACAACAAACAGAAACAAGGATCCGCAAAAACCACGGCAAAAGGAAACACCTAATGGTCTGCAAAAATCACAGCGAACAAGCAGTTGACGAGAAGAGTTCAAGCAAACGCGCAACAGGAACGAAAACTTCTCCACCAATAATCATCATTTAATTAAGAGTTACAGTGTTGCCACACGGTACTTTCCCCCCCCCCCCAACCTCGTAGTTAAATGTCCGAGTTTCACAAATATTTTCCCGTGTTTGCCCCCAAGTAAGTACACAAGACAAAGTAGAGACTCTGGCAGAAATATTGCATGCCTAATCGGTTTTTGGGGAAGTATCTAGACAATTTGATCGCTTTTTATGTTCTCTCTTCGCTTAACCTTTTCGTGCCAGTAGTAAAACCGAAATAAAGAGCCCGTTGAAAAAGGCTCGTGACGGAATGGGCCACATGCTGAGCGATTGATGGCAGCGTTGAAAAATAAAAGAAGGTGGGGGGGGGGCGTTTAAACTGCCCTCTGGGTGGCAAATGACACGAGCGCGTAAAACCAACCACTTCTAATAACATTTGTTTTGAAACTGGCTCTTATTTTATCTTTTTTTTGAGTATGTGAATATGCTGTACGCACGAAACGGCTTGCGTAGGTGGTCGAGTTAGCAAACGTTGATATGCCGAGAGAGCGTATGTGTGTGTGTGTGTATATATATATCTGTACCAAATCACCTTATTTGGAGTCGGCATAATAATCACAAAATAAAACCGAGTTTAGTCGTGATTGTTTTACGTTTTTCTGTGGATGGCTTGTACCATAAAGAAGTAAAAAATTGCCGTGCGTTTTTCTGTCTTTTTCTTTTTTGTGAGCTTCGTGTTGTTCTTTGTTGGTGATGTGGTTTGAGACATTAGGGTCACCATCGACGTACGTCGTTACAAAAAAATTCTTGCATAATATGTCCTTGATTTTTTGACAAATGCAGTGTCCAGATCGAAAGTCGACAGTACTGAACACCAGAGAAACATTTAATGGTTTTGCCGCCTGCAGGCTACGCGAATTTTTCCTGTCCCTTTCCTGCGGTGACCATACGCCCCGTATTTCCCGGGACAGTCCCGGGTTTTTTTTCTATCCGTCTCGACTTTTTGGCAAAATTGTCCCGGTTTTTCCCGTGTTTCACATGACGCCTACTTGGATTTTTTATTCTTTATTGAAGTCACAAAGGTTGAAATTATTTTCCAACTCATCAGTTATATTATGAGAATTACAACTTTAAAGAGTATTAATCTTCCACATTTGTCTTGACGAACGTTTTATTTCGTGGAATCCATTTTAATCCACTGCAATTTGCTGTAATGCTTCTACAGAATCACTTCAGTGACCTCCAAATGTTCCGCCGGGCCGCTTAAGTGCTCTGGAATGGTGCCGCGTGTCACTCAAATGATCCGTGAATGCCGCGGATCACTTGAGTAATCTGGGAATTTGCCGCTGGTAACTTGAGTGATGAACTAAATTGCGGGCCGCTCCAGTGCTTTAAAACTGTGCCTGCCACTTAAGGGGGATCTGTACAGGTACCACGGACCGCTTAAGTGTTCTCTGGAACTGTCCCACGGATCCGCGGGCCATCGATTGAGCATATACAGTCGAATCCCGTTATAAACTCCAGGAGACCAGAGAAATCACTTCGTTGTAGCGAAATTTCGTTATAAAGAAATTCCAGGCATTAGCATTGTTCTTATGTAAGCTTATATAGGGGATTAGAAAAGTGTTCGTTAAAACGAGATTTTCGCTATAACGGTATTCGTTAAAACGGGATTCAACTGTATATATGCATATTACTTAAAGGGTAGGTCGCTGAGTTCTTAGCCTTCAAATTGCATTGAAATTAATGAAAACGTATTATAATAACATATAAAGGTATTTTCTTCCGATATTTTAATTTTTTTTAATGTTTTTGCATCAAAATAATAAATTTTTGTCTTGGGAGGGCAAGGGGGAAAGGATCGCGGCCCCCCTTTCCTGTGTACGTCTCTGATCACAATGTGCGTTGGGAGGTAGGGCACGGAGCTGACGAAATTTTGCTAAAAAGGGGGGAGGAGTAGGGGGAAAGTTAGAACTTTGCGGACTTTTGCTGATGGGGGAGGAGTTAAAATGCCTAAAAATCTGCTGACGTAATACTTGAATGGCCCCAAAGCGACACCAGATCCATTTAGAGAGAAACGCTGTCACTCTCCGCTGTTCATACGAAGTACGAAAGCCTGGATAACTAAGCGGAGATCGAGATGTAGATTCGGAAAGAAAATTCACATTCCTCTGTGGAATGTGAGTGGATGTGTCTTCCCCACAGAGGAATGTGAATTTTCTTTCCGGAACTGCATCTCGATCTCCGCTTGGTTACCCAGGCTTTCGTACTTCGTACCAGATCCATTGTTTCCGATCTTAAATGGTAATTCAGTAAAAGATGATTTCATTGAAAGAGAAATGCAAGACCGCTCACGTATTTAAATGGAATTCCAAAATTCTGACGCTGAACATTTTCGGGTGCGCTCAGTCGGAACTATGTATCTCCAAAACTAGCGAAGACAGCTCAGCTCGACAAACATTTTCCATTAGCTACCACCTACCTTTGCGAAATCGATGGGGGTGGGGGGGTCTCATTACCATTACCTTTGCTGATGAAAACAAAACCAGAAATCACTTAAATGTAATTGTTGATACGCGGGGGGGGGGGGGGGGTAGGCCCCTTTCAAAGAAAGAACTTCCAATTCAAAATATTACAACAACAAAAACAATAACAATGTCTCTAAAATCCGAAATGTACAGTAATTTCAATTTTGTTACATCGATACCTATGTGTATTTCTTATCCAATAAATTGATTATGCATTTATCTTTGAAGTTCAGATTTTAATAGAAATTAATTAACTAATTAATTACGGTTGGTTTTTTTTTTTTTTTTTTTGAATAGGCAACACATTATTAAGGGGGTGTTGGAAAGTAAGTCAAATTGCACTGGGGTTACTGGATACAAAAAAGGTTAACAACAACAACTGGTCCAAATACTGACAAATGACAAATGGGAAAAATTGGAATGTGATAACCAAAGCAATGAAATGCGTGTTGCAATGCATTTTGTGATTAATTGACGTGAATTCACAGATCTCAAATGTCCAGTCAGCTTCGTTCCCATATCAGCCAAGAATGCTTTTGAATATTGATATGTTCCTGCTTTTCAGTAATAATAATCAACCCCAAAAAAGGAGCGATCCTTAATCTCAACGTCCGAGTTCAGAAGATGTCGAAACCACATCTCGGAATGAATTCTAGATCTTTGATAAGCTTGGCAAAAGGAATCCAGTTCAGTTCAACCGACATTGATTCATCAATTTCATAATGCGGGTGGTCGTCTGATACGAAAATCAGCCATAAATGGAACAAGTCATACGAAGTGATTTGCGTTCTCTCATCATCATTCTGTTTGGTATCGGTATCGTTTGTCTTAGACTGACCCAATATAACCGGTAGTAAGTTAGTACATACATACTTCCGGACATCTTGTCAAAGAAGACACCGAGAAAAGTGGAATGATCCATGACCACATGTATATCATTAAACGCCATAAACGAATTAATAACATAACCCCCCCCCCCCCAACACCGTGAAAAATAAAACGCCATTAAAGAAGCAGACGACTTTATATCAAAGGTGGTCTTCATCAAATGAAACTAAACATTTGCGAGAAGCTTTGGTTTTTATGGGTGACCGACTACTTTCCATATTTATTTTCTTTTTCGTTCTTTTATAGTTAGTTCTACGTGTTGTTGTTGTCGTACTAGTTATTTCATCAATAAATAACCTTCGATCTTCGGCCATTAAAACCAGCTGCCGTTTATTCCGGTCTTTTCTTCAAGATCGCCAACAGACGAGAGAGAGCCGCCATTTTTCTGTTCGGATCGTGAGGTCGGGTCACAATGGAGTTCACGTGACCTTCCTTCCTTCCTTCGAGTGAAGATGTTCGGAGTAATATGGCTCGAGTGTCCGACTGTTTGCCTGTTTGCTCACTTCGCGGTATACGATCGTATCCAATGATTGCGGCGATGTTTTTTTTTTTTTTTTGTTCACACTTGATCTGTTTTGATTCGAGGATACTTTCTGTTTCTTTAGGGGTCACTTTCGAGGTGATCTTTCTTATTTCTTGGTCAGAATAAGAGCTTTCGAGGCGTGAAAAAAGGTTAAAAATGTGTGAAATGTTGTGTAGGTGCGTGGAAGAAAAGAAATCTCCTCAAGTGTGTTTGCTGTGGGTGGGTGTTTGCACACGATCTATCCTAGAAAATTTCTCTACTGTTTTATTGGGAAGTTTTTGCCACTTTCGTGTTTAGAAAGTGGAAAATACTCAGTTGAGACGGCTTTGAGACGCCTTATGAAGTTTTGAAGGAGATTGATTTCAAAAAATGTATGAGTTACTTACCCCGACCCGGCGAATGTGACTCGACATACGGGGGTTCCCCGAAGGGAGCATTTATTTTCTCAATCAAAAAAAAAAAAAATTACATGTTAAAAATATATACATTCTATATCACCGGAGCACCATTGGTCCGAGATTAACAATTCACCTTACAAAACTCGGGCAACACCATTAACAACCTGCGAGCAGGAATTTGGTGCTCCCGATTACCACTTTTCAATCTATTTGTTTCTCTCGGGAACGTTTCACTCTGTTCCTAAGTACCTTTGCACTGCCAAGTCCATTATACCAGAAAGAAGGGTTCTTGTTTTTTGGTTTTTAACCAGTGCCGTAATTGGAATGTTAGTGCTTGTGAAGTTTATCTTCTTTCTCTGGCTTTCCCAATATTCGCATTGATATATAAGATGTTGGGTGGTGCCACTATCTTTGTTGCAGAAAATGCACATCGGGGACTTTCCATGAAACCTAGCTTGAGCAATTCCTGTGGCACCATGTTGCGTGAGTAATTGATTTATATAAAAGTCTCCTTGAATTCTTGTGGTGCTAATCTTAGGGAAGATAGCATATGTGACCCTTCCTTTGTTGCTATCATCCCAATATTCTTGCCACTCTTTGAGGATGTCTTTCTTGATAACTTGTGGAATATATGATTTTGTATATTTGTTGTTGATGTCTACTTCATCCTTTTGCGTGACTTGTTTTGCTTTTGTATCAGTATAGTCATTTTTAATGTTTTCGTGGTGTGCTTTAACCCAATGCAGTTTTGTATCAAATTTTTTAAAGATCTTCTGCATTATGAGCACTCTGTTGTTTTTGTAATTTGGATTACCGATTGCACATAAAGTTGATTTTGAATCTGTTATTTGTGGCCCTCAAATATTTTATTTCCAAGGATATATTTTGCCACATTATATATTGCTAATAATTCTGCCAAAAAGACGGTACTATTGTCTGACAATCTGTACATTTTTTCCAATGTTCTTTTGTTTTCATGATAGTACGTGTACGCACAGCCCACTCTGCTTAACATTTTGGAGCCATCTGTATAAAAAGAATGTGTGTTATTGTCCTTAGCATTTTCGTCCCATTCAATCTTGATTCTATTCCATGGTGGAATATTAGAGCAGTCTGGCTCTTGTATTTGAGAGTGCATTATAATTTGTTCTTCAAATTGTGTAGACTCTTTCAATTTACTGATATTATACCATCTTATTCGATTTTTCAGAGTAATGTTGATTGGAGGTATACCTGCTAGTGTGAACAACGCCTCGTACGAAACCGTCGAATAGCATTTCGTTATATCTAACAAAAATTGCCTTTGTATTTGAAGAAGTTTGTTATTATGTGTTGATTTGTCTTCAAACCATACTTCGTAACCATATATTATTTTCTTTTCTATGGCCTCCAAATAAATCTTCTTTAAAACTTCCGGCTTCGTACCCCACGTTGCCCTCGAGTTTCTTTTCAATTCGTGATGTGATGTAGATGTTTTTTCTTTGATATAGTGCAGATGATCACTCCATGTGAAATTCCGGTTCAGTATTACTCCCATGTATTTAAAGCTAGTTTTGTATACAATGGGAAAATTAGCCAATCTGATTGATGGGACGCTTTTAATTTTCCCCCTTTTCTTTACAAATCGAAAACACGCTCTTTTCTTTGTTGAATTTTAGTCCAAAGATGTCAGCCCATTCTTGAGTTTTCATGAGTATATGTCTTGTCTTTTTTGTAAAGTGTTTGGGTACTGCCGCAGAGACCATTATCAAAATATCATCGGCAAAGGCCTGTATGTTGACATCTTTTCCCGGGTTGATTTTTAAAAGTTCGTTGATAGCCAAATTCCACAATGTCGGCCCTAGGACCGACCCCTGAGGCACTCCAGTGTTGTATTTATGTATTTTCCCATTATCATTAACGATAGATCTGTCCGTCAAATAACTGTAGAGAATTCTTTTGATATATGCCGGAATGTCAATCCTTGATATAATGTGTTTAAGAGGAGTTATCTTCAATGCATTGAATGCATTAATTATATCAAGTGATATTAGACAAACGATTCGATCTCGCCTGAAGTTGCTTTTGACTATATCTTTGACATTTTGGAGGGCGTCAATAGCTCCTTTTCCTTTTCGGAACCCATATTGATTCTGCTGAAATATTCCGTTCTTTTGTATATAAAATTCAAACCGGTTACCTATACATTTCTCAAATATCTTGCCGATATCTGTTAAAAGGCAAATAGGCCTAAAATTAAAAACTTTTTCCTGGCCTGTGTTTATCTTTGGGATATAAACAGCTTTTCCTTCTTTCCATAGTTGTGGGAATATTCCTTTCTGCACGATATTGTTAAATAATGAAATAATGAGATCAGGTTTTTTCCTGTATAATAATTTCCATATTGATTTCGTAATGCCGTCTGGACCTGGTGCTGTGTCTTTACCTATATCGTTGAAGATTATATCGATTTCTTGCACTCCGATGGGTTTATACTGTTCAAAGTCTTGTACAGAATCTGTCTGAGGATTTTCATTCTCATCTTCCGTTTGGTTTATGAAGTAATGAGAATTCAGCTCGTCAATAAGATCCTCTATGCTGTCAACGGTTCTTCCCGTAGGTAGCACCGCCTTCTTATATATCCTAGGTAACGGTTTCTTGTTCATCAGTATTCCATATCCTTGAGAATACAGGTTATTTTTGGTTATATTTCCGATGTATTTTTTAAACGAATTATTTTTAGTTTCTTTGATCAGTTTCTTGTATTTGTTGTATTCTGTTTTATAGAGAAGCAGAAGTCGACTTCTTTCTTCCACGTTTTTAATCTTTTGACATCTTCTACGCAGTGCTCGTACTTTACTTCTTTGTATTTGCAATATTTACTGCTCCGCCATGGAGTTTGTTTATTCTTGTTTATTCTTTTTGTTGTAGATGATTGACATGTTTTAATAATTGCTGTATGCATGTTTTGTACGTATTGTTCAAGATCAGCATCATCTCCCACTCCTATATGTTGCTCCCACATATGTTCGATTTTTTTCATGAAGACTTGATTATTAATATTCTTTTGACTGGAGTACTTCGTTATAACTCTTTTTGGAGTCTGTTGTTGGTATTCAAAAAGTATTAGTCTGTGGTCACTGAGCGTACACCTATCGCTGACTTCAAAAAATGTATGAATAAATTGACTGAGGGAAAATACATACAGGACATTGCCGATTTCCTCCAACAAAAGTTGCTAAACGCGGGAAAAAATTATTGATCCTCGCCAAAAAAAAGTGGCCAAACGAGGGGGAGGGGATTTAATTGTGACTAAAATTGTCAATGGGTAGGAAACAAAAGGTTGCTGGAAATATACGATGGATTAAAATACATTTCCACCGAAGTATATATACAGTCGAATCCCGCTATAACGAACGCCAAGAGACCAGAGGAATCACTTCGTTAAACGAAATTTCGTTATAAAGGAATTCCAGGTTACCTATCATTGTTCCTATGTAAACTCATTTGAGGAATTAGAAAAGTGTTCGTTCATACGAGATTTTCGCTATAACGGTATTCGTTAAAACGGGATTCGACTGTATGTGGGCCATGAATACATGAATACAGTACTGTACACTTTAGTCATAATTATCGTAATGTAATTAATTAAAAAACAATAAGAATTATCTTCATCCACGATTTGGGACAGGCAATAAAAAAGAAAATATACATGTCACGTAGTCACATTATGTATAAAGAAACGCGAAGCATTCATCGAGGATTGAACCCGGGCCTTCAGAATGCCAACCTAGCCGTAGAGCAGCAAACACAGAATAAGACCCTAGCAAGAACTAGAGATGTTTTCATCTTTTGAGCGGTTTGTTTTTTTTACCATTTTGGAAATTTTCCCAGGTCCTTTCTCTTTTGTAACCCACAGCCACGTACCTCAAAAAAAAACCGTGGCCAAATCTCTTCTCGTGGTGGATATGCTGTAGTTTCGTTTTGAATGATTTTGGCAATACTTTTTTTTTTTTGCATTTCATGTATTAATTAATGTATTTTATTTTACTTCTCAAAGATGGTGCTGATCATCATCATGAGCGTTACGGAAGCTGACCAGAAATCAGACCGAATACTGAAAGATCCATCGTCGACAACCCGTAATGCCGTGAGTATTTTGTTTGAAAATTTTGTTTCTTATTTTCTTACTTCTTGCGTCTAAATCAATTCGATCGATTCGCTTAAATTTCAATCGTGATGTTAGGGGCCATTCAAGTTTTACGTAAGCAAATTTTTAGCCATTTCTGACCCTCCCCTCCCCCCCCCCCTTGTCAGCAAAATTTCGTCATCAGCTCTGCCCCTCTGAATCCAACTCATATTTTCATAAAGGGTGGTTGATGACGTAAGCATTTTCCAAACCCCCCTCCCCTTCGCCCCTTGTCATCAAAAGTAAGCAAATCGGAAACCCCCTCCATCGAAGATGATGTAATACTTGAACGACCCCTTACGAGATATTTTTCCAAATATTGAAGGAAACAGGCAACTTGAACCTGGCGCATGACAACCTTCGCATCTGCGTAAGTCTGCAACTCGATTCGTGAGGGGTCATTCAAGTATTACATCAGCATCGAGGGGGGAGGGAGAGGGGGTTTCGAATTTACTGACTTTTGATGACGGGGGGGGGGGTTTGAAGGTTGCTTACGTCATCAACCACCCCCTTTTTGAAGATATGATTCTAAGCTGCTGACGAAATTTTGCTGACGGGGGGAGGGGGAAGGTGGGTCAGTGTTTTGCTGACTTTTGCTGACAGGGGGGAGGGGGAGGGATAAAAAATGGCTGAAAATCTGCTTACGTAATACTTGAATGGCCCCTGAGCGACCGCAGAGATGGACAGACTAGATAGATTAGTTGAATGTACTCACAGTGTCGCTCTAATGTTGTGTCAAAGAATATATTAAGATACCTTCAGTATTTGTGATTATAAGGAGGTATATTGGTTCATTTTTTCTTCTCCCAGGGATATTTCTACAGCAGACGAACGCCACACGGTTTCGGCTACAGATTCTCCGACGAAAAAGGAAGCTTACAGGAACGAGAAGAAGAGACGAAACCCGGCGGTTCCAAATCGGGATCCTACAGTTACGTCGACCCTAGTGGCATCTACAGGAAGGTCGAATACATAGCAGACGACCGGGGATTTAGAGCAACCGTAAGGACTAACGAACCAGGGGTGCTCGAAGAGGATCCGGCCAATGTCCGCATTCTAAAGCAGCCCGAAACCAAGCGGGCCAGTCATCACTCCGGTTCTGGTAACGGTTACGAAATGCAGAACAGCTTCAGCGACTTTTCTGTGGTGAACGTCATCCAAGACGAAGATCCCTATGGCTTCTTCTCGAATAATCGCCACGTCGCCGCTGGTATACGGGATCCAGAGGAGTATGGCGCGCAGCACCCACACACAGTTGGTAAACGACCATTCGGCACCGTCGCCGAAGTCTATGGCGAACGGAACGCGAACGGCGTGCAATCGTACAGCGCCAACACGTACTCAAGCAGCGGTTCCACGTCGTATTTCGCATCCGAGGAGATGGACGATCCGACCGGGTCTAGGACGTCGTACTACAGTTCGTCGGGAAAGCACTTCGGTCGGTCGTCTTCGTCGTCTTACCGTGATCGATCGAGATTCTTTGAGAGCGGTTCGGTGGCGTCCACGTCCGGTAGGACGTTTAGACCAGAAGCGGGAACGAAGGCCAGAAGAAAGAGGCAGCGGAACTACGGCAACAGGCTCAACTCCATCGTCAAGATCCACGTGCCTTTCGGTGTCCAGGACAGCCATCTGATACCCGTTTACAGGGACAAATAAGATATTCTCGTGGGGCTCTAACTGTGATGACGGGGCGATAGGTGGTTCCTTGCCAGTACGGCTGATGGACTGTACCTGCAGAGGGGGAATCTTCAAGTGTGACCAAAAACAAACTTCTGTATGCTGTCCAGAGTAGACGGAGCGTTAACCGACTGAATAACTATATAATATGATCCGTTGTGGACATTTCCTGATGTAATTTAAATGTAACGAACGAAACCATTCCTTATTTATGTACAGGATGATCCGAAATAAAGTCGGCAAACACCGAGGAAAGTCTTTTATTTCAGTGGATTTCGGTGACGAGGTTATCGTAGGAGAAATCGAAGGGGGTGAATTTCTTGAACTGGTGAAGCTATAGCGGCACCAAAAAGAAGCCGGTGCACTGAACGTGTGCAATGGTAAAGTGTAGGTGTACTTCACTGTTAAACAGACGAAGCGCCCCACGTGATGAACGTGATAAAGTGGAACCAACTTTGACCTTCGTTGATTCTCAGTCCGAAATTCACTGAAATACAACGACATTCAAAGTCGAAGTCTTTAACACTGCGACTGCGGGGGTCTTTCTTTCTGGGTTGTTAAACTATGGTTCAGAATTTTACTTATATCACTAGGCTACAGTAGAACTTCTCGATAACGGACACCCTCGGGACCGAAAATTTTGTCCGCGAACGAGGACCGTCTGTTATTGGGTTGTAAAATGCATTGAAGCCCAGTGCCGTAGGCAGGTGCACCCGCACAGGGTCCACTTGGAAGAGGGGAATCCCCCCCCCCCCCGCCCAGAATGGGGCTAAATGAAAATTCTTGCACAGGAAGGGCTAGTTACGGCACTGTGTGTGTGTTGAAGCCAGTTAGCATAATTCATAAAACGTGTACATTATGGAAGGTTCCAATGTATAAGTCTAATTCTACTCTATTTTCTTACCACAGTAGGTGAAGGCTCCAACTAGGCCCAGACTCCGAGTCAAATAGGAGGCCTCCCATTATTGAAGACTTAATCATATTAATTCTGATTTTTATATTTTCAATAATTCCGAAATCATTTTTCAATTTATTTATTATTAGTTATGAATTTTCAACAATTCTGTGCCCCCTGTTCCCCCCCCCCCCCGCCCCCTGGAAAATGAACCCTCCCTTCACACACGCACACACGTCAAGGTCATGGGTCAACTCAGTATAGGCATAGAATAGGAGCCAAATTCATTTTTTCTAATCGCCAACGAGTGATACATGTCTCTATAGTATAAGCAGCTGTATTGGATCGGATCAGCTACAACGGTTTCTATGCAACGGAAATCAGTGACCATTTTATGTGACGGAAGTCGGTCTCGATTTTGGGTTAAGTTTTAATTTAACTCTTAAATATATCGGGAATCGTTTGACCCACCGGGACCAAGTTATGTGTATGTACCGAGAAGCGTGAGCGCCCACAGCCGGGCCCCTAGGCTCGGATACTTGGTGGGCTCCCAAACCAGCTTCTTCACGGGGGGCCTCCTCTGCGGTTAATTTATAATGTGAAAAATCAAAAAGTGGTAAGAATCGTTCCTGCCCCTGTCAGCCCTGCCCTTCTGGGACCCATGCCGAGAGGGATGTATAACTATAATATACATGCACATATATCACCAGTACTCCCGACACACAGGGTCGGAGTACCCTGGGAGGTTCATTGCACGTATACCTTCACATGGGGAAGTCAAAAGGTTTCATTTCCAGGGGCCTTTGACGGATCTCATTGCTTTCTTGCTGTTTTAACATTGAAAAATTTGTAATAGCTGAAGGCCAAGATATATCCAGACTGGGGGCCTTATAAAAATCTGCGAATCGGGTCCCGACTACTTGATTGGGCGGCCCTGGACTTTATTCGTTGTTAAAATGAATAGAAATAAAAACTTTTCGTGGTCCTCACAGAGGGGGGGGGGGGATGTCCGACAAGCCTCCAGGTCGGGGGCCCCCATGGAAAAGTTGGAAGGTTTCATTTCAGGGGCCCCTGAAGGAATCTCAATGATTTTTGTCGTTTAACATTGTGAAATTTGCAACAGCGGAAGCCCGAGATAAAGACAGTCTGGGCCCCACTAAAAGTATGCGAACTGGGTCCCAGGTAATTGGTTGGTAAAATGAATACAAATGAAAATTTTTCGAGGTCCAACAGGGCTCCAGAGGGTCTGGGGACCCTCATGGAGAAGTTTCCTAGGGGTACTTGATGAATCACATTTGTTTTTTGTTGCTTTATGATTGTAAAATTCGTCAGTAAGCTGGTGCTCTCACATGCTACTTGCTTTCATTTGCACTCTGATGAAGTGGGAGGAAATAAACAAGATATGTTTTGAAGAGGGGGAGGGGGGTTGGCCGCAATAGGTGTCTTCCCCCCTCCCCCAGTAATTATATAAACATATAGTTTTTTTGCCAAATTTTGGACAAAAAAATGATTACCGCATTGTGATGACTACGGTTCGTTGTGTTGCCATAACTAACGAGGGCATAATAATTATCACGAAAAAATACGCCAACTTGGTGATGACCCCGAATCATGTCTTTTGTTATCGAACTTCGGCCAGGGATCACCGGCCACTTCTCGAACTGGCCGAGTTATTGTTTAACGAAATTGGCCGATTCACGAGAAGCGGCCGGCTCCTTCGCGAATTGGTCAGTTTCGGGCTTTGGCCGTAACACACACACACACACTAAAATACAGTTATAAATAAATAACCGTATATACACAATAAATGAGCAATACAAGGAAAAAAAATGCAGTTTCTTTTTCTATGATAATTAACTGATTATTACGTCGTTATGCAGATGGTAATTATCATCATTATAAGCTAATAGAAAAGTTGGTTGCAGAGATCGCCGTGTCATATTCTACCGAACACGAGAGCTTCTTGAACAATGTCCAAACCAGTTTTCATTAGCCATATCACGTGAGTTCTCCCAAGAGAAAAAAGGGTATATTATATATCTTTAAAGAAATCAATCATCATAAATTCCATTTGAAAGGAAGAAGGCGTTACATTAGAGAGAAGGAGGAAAGCTAGATGGCGTCTCGAAGATGAATGATATCGTCATTGAGATACTCGCTTATTAATAAACGCATGCATTAAGCATCAATGTCTCATGTTACATGGTGTTTATTCATTTTATTACGTTATAAATCTTTTTCGACATGAATTTGGCAATAAAAAAGAAACTATTCTTTATATTGGGCGCTATTATTATGTTTTTTTTCATTGTTCTTTGCATTCGATGGCGAGATTTCAAACTCTAAAGGCCCCTACACACGATCAGTTATACCTGTGCGGGCATAACTGAGTGTATTGTAGGGACCGTAACCATTTCAAGACCCTGGTGCCACAAATGTGTGTGTATGATTGCTTTCCCACCCCCCCCACTGTCGCATTATTTCCTTTTAGCCTCAGGGATTTCCTTAAGCTCCGACAAAACATTGAAGACAGATGGAAGCACACCAGTATAACATGGAAAAAGCAAAACTGTAACGACACGAATACCGCGTGTTAGGATTAAAACAGACATCCTCCTTTTTTATGTCATTTCAAGCGTCCTCCTCTCTCTCTCTCTCTCTCTACGTTTTTTACAAAAAAAAAAACTTCCTTTCGTCCTCCTTTTCAGGTTCCCAGAATTATTTTCCATGTTTCCAGAGAATTTTTTTTCAACTTTGAAACATACAGGAGCTTATATCCTTGTCCCCCCCCCCACCCAACACACACACACTTTTACACGTTTTGACCAATCGCCGTCGAAGTGCAAAAATCCAAGTTGCCCCCCCAAGCAGGACATACAGATGCTATTTTAATTATTGCTCAGCTTGTGCTCCAGGATAATATGAAAAAGACAGTCTGAAAAACCACTGTGGAAGAGAGAACAAAAACGCAACATTCGTTATACGAACACCATTGTTTGCTCACCGACAGTAATGCCGTATACTGAAGTGGGGGGGGGGGAGGAAGGGGGTGTTGCCTTCTTTCTCATTCCGCAATGAAGAAAATATGATGCTCAAACAACACACACTCAACGCTGGTTCCTATGGTGAAATCGCCTCTGGCAAAAAAAGCAACGCACCCGAGATAAAAAGAAAAAAGTACTGAGGGTAGAGAAAGAAAAACCTCACGCTTTGCTTCAGACAAAGTAATAAAACTGAAAAATTCATCAAGAGCACGAGTAGACGGATTGTTATTTGTTCTTTTAGAGGTTCTGTTTTAGTTGGGGGGGGGGGGGACTGACCGACCTATTGTGGTGCATAGTGGCGCCATCTGTTGTGAAAATTGAAGAAAGTCACCCAATGAATTGGGCAGCACAAGCGTCCTCCTTTCTCGGTATTCGAATTTGGCAACCCCGCTAAAATGAAACGCATTTTCGGATGATACAAAAGATAATAAACATTTGAAAGTTCAATAGTTCACGGATTAATGTACGTAGATGGATAAACACACACACGCTTTAAACGACGTGGGGCGGGGGGTTATTAAAACCTTAAAAAATAATTGCAGAAATGGCCAACAGCGGGCACTCTGCACAGGTTCTCCATCTATCTTCAATTAACATATTAATTAATGTATCGATTTTTATCCTTCCATGTGCATTATTCCGTGAACTATTGAACTTAAGTCTCTACGTCCCTCCCATGCTCGCACACTCTGTAGTCTAGGTCACTCTCACACACTCTAGGTCAGTGATTCCCAACGTGGGCGTTAACGCCCCCTGGGGGGCGATGGAATGTTCCAGGGGGTGGTAGAAGCTACAGGTTTAACATAGGATCCTATGGGTTAGATTGCGTTGGGGAGCGATGGGAGAAAAAAGTTTGGGAAATTATGCTCTAGGTCTTTCTTTTAGTCACGCTCATGTTTGCACACTCTCTACTCTTTTCGCCATTCCAAGGATGTCTTAAGAGCATGATGGAACCCTAAGCTAAGTGATTTTTCTGAGGCCCTACCTCCCAATAAATACGCCTCTGGGTGTCGAATTTCAAAATGGTCTTCACCGATCCCATGGCACAAAATGGCGATTTCATCCACGTTGTTGCTCTACATAGACCAACTCGTTTTGTTACTATCTTAAAATTCTATTTAAATGGACATTATTTTTATTAGAGGATCTATGCTGATCATGGGCATATGTATTTTTCCTATTCGATATAATTTCAAGTTTGAACCATATCGTGACCGACCACGGCGCGTTTCGAAACCACACGCTACCCCCGTATGTATGAAATGTAGTGCGATTTCAAATTTTGATACAAGTTCAGTGGCGTAGGAATGACCCTCAATGAAAACGTGAATCCGCATTCGTTTCGCAAAAACCGAATGTCTGTTGTGTGGAGAAATTTCAACGCGTGAAGTGAACAAAAACAAAAATCGGATCGTGACCAATGGTCATCCGTTTGCAAAAAAAAAAGGATCCACTTTCTTTTCTATCGAGAACCGAAGTACCGATTGTTCTGTGTGGAGAAATAAAACCTATATATGGAAATCACCCATGGGGCACATTTACATGGGAGAATCTCTGCGCGATTCCAAGGTCTTTAGAGCAATTGACCTTTCAACATATATCCCGAGGCTATTATAATGGTCATTTGATCACAACTGGGTTATGATACTATCCCGTAATAGACGGGTATAAGAAAGAAGAGAAAGAAAACGGGACTTTTCTCTCGTTTTCTTGATAAAACAAATGGCGGAGATGTTTCTCTATAGGTCATTATCGTTTGCCAGTTCTTTTTACCTCCATGCAACAAACGGTAAAGATTAAATAAAGTTTTTATTTTGTTGGTCGATAGGTGGCACTAGTGAAATTGGTTTCTTTTCGTTAAATTTTCAGAATTCCATTTCATGAACTTTTCAGATTCATTCCTAAGTTTATGAAAATACCTTTTCATGAACTTAGCGCTTTTTAACAGATTCCTTTTCATAAACTTAACAAATTCCTTTTCATAGACTTAACAGATTTCTTTTCATGAACTTAGCACTTTTTAAGATTCCTTTTCATGAACCTAGCACTTTTTAACAGATTCCTTTTTATTTATTTATTTACAATAACCCCAGAAGGCATGAAATGCAAATTTCATGAATTTAGCACTTTTTAACAGATTCCCTTTCATGAACTTAGCACTTTTTAACCGATTCCTTTTCATGAACTTAGCACTTTTTAACAGATTCCTTTTCATAAACTTAGCCGATTCCTTTTTACAAACTTAGCAGATTTCTTTTCATAAACTTAACAGATTTCTTTTCATAAACTTAACAGATTCCTTTTCGTAAACTCACCAGATTCCTTTTCGTAAACTCACCAGATTCCTTTTCGTAAACTCACCAGATTCCTTTTCGTAAACTCACCAGATTATTTTCCATGAACTTCCGCAGAATCCTTTTAATGAACTTCTCAGATTCTTTTTAATGAACTTCTCAGATTCTTTTTAATGAACTTCTCAGATTCTTTTTAATGAACTTACCTGATTTCTTTCCGTAAACTTCTCAGAATCTTTTTTATGAACTTCTCAGAATCTTTTTTATGAACTTCTCAGAATCTTTTTTATGAACTTCTCAGAATCTTTTTTATGAACTTCTCAGAATCTTTTTTATGAACTTCTCAGAATCTTTTTTATGAACTTCTCAGAATCTTTTTTATGAACTTCTCAGAATCTTTTTTATGAACTTCTCAGAATCTTTTTTATGAACTTCTCAAAATCTTTTTTATGAACTTCTCAGAATCTTTTTTATGAACTTCTCAGAATCTTTTTTATGAACTTCTCAGAATCTTTTTTATGAACTTCTCAGACTCTTTCTCATCAACTTGCCAGATTCATTTTCATCAACTCGCCAGTTTACTTTTCGTAAATGAAAGGGTTTCTTTTCGTTAATAAACTTACCAGATTCCTTTCCGTAAACTTGCGAAATTACTTTCCGAAAACTTGCCAGATTTCTTTTCATAAACTTATCAGATTTCTTTTCGTAACTGAAAAGGTCCCTTTTCGAAAGTAAATTCACCAGATTTTCATTCCTAAACTTACCAGATTCCTTTTCGTAAACTACCCAGTTTACTTTTAGCAAACTAGCCAGTTTACTTTTAGCGAACTCACCGGATTTCGTTTTATAAACTTACCAGATTTCTTTTCGGAACTGAAAAGGTTCCTTTTCGTAAATAAACTTGTCAGATTTCTTTCTGTAAACTCGACAGATTTCTTTCCATTAACGTACCACCTTTCTTTTCTTAAATGGAAAGGTTTCTTTTTGAGAAACATAGCAGATTCCATTGCATGAAATAACTAAATTGTTGTAGAAGAACTTGATACACTTGAACGGTAACTTACACATGCCTGAAATTACAGAATAGAATGACGCGATAGCTCATTTGCAACCTTCCTGAACCTGGCGACAGTCGAGAGAGTGATGTCTTTTTTCAGATTCGGAAAATTGCAGTCTATTTCAGAACGTCACGGTACTTTGCGTGCTATAAAGAAAAGAGACATCCGTGTCTCCGTAGTATATTGGTTATTACACTCACCCGGATTTTGAGAGGATCTAAGTTCAATTCCGGGTGGAGATATTTCCTATTGAAGTTGTGTTTCCTTTTACATATGAGTGGCGACACCTTATAAGAGGTATAGAAGTACAGTAGCCACCGCTTATAATAATCACTTTCTATAAGAATCAAATCGGCAAAAAAAATCAAACGCTGTTTTAACGTGGTAAAATCATCGGTTATAAGAATCAGATATTTTCGCTTATAAGAAAAAAAAAATCCTCAAAAACTGCATAAGTTAAGAGCAATTTCACACAGAATTGTTTTTTTAATTAATTTCACAGTAATTTCAGAATTCTATAGAGTGATTAACGAGAATTTTTAAAAGTAATAACGAAAAGAATTCGTGAAAAAAAAATTGAAAGAAATAATTTCATAATTAATGAAAATTAAAAACTGATTAAAAAAGTAATTTGAGGTTTGTAGGGAAAATTTCAGATTTAATGAATGAAATAATCAATTAAAAATAATGAATTAATTAATTAATGATAGGAAATTATATTTGAAAATATATAAAAATTCTAATTTAATAAAAGAAATAAATGCAGAGTAAATAAGAGTGTTCAATAGTTTGGGAGAACCCCGTTTAATAAACGTTGTATGACTGGTGGCCCGCGGGCTTCGTGGAAAGTTTAGTTTGGCCCGCAACGCGCGCGTCTGAGAGATTGAAGAGACCCTCCTGGTCTCTAAGTCAGGGGCGATCTTAGGGCAGTGCGACCGATGCAGTTGCACCGGGCGCGAAATGAGAAAGGGTGCCGAAACGCGTTAAATATACATTACTAGAAAAATATCTTTAAGATACTTATTTAAGAAAATAACTATAAAATATACATGAAAAATTATCGACATGAGAAAAAAAGTGGAGGTTTGTGTGTATATAATATTACGGTTATTTTTCGAAACGAAAAGAATCGATGGGCAGTGCACCTATATACGTACAGTACATAGCGATTTTGGTCAGATAAAAATACACGTTCTCTTGATCGAGCACTTTCCGTTTACCCCTGCAGGAGATTTTGCGGGGAGGAGGAGCAATTCTGTTGTTGTGCAGTAAAAAATAAAAATGATAGAGGAATCGCCCTCGCGGTCACCCAATTTTTCTACTAACGAGAACTAAAGTGTTTTCCTGTGTTGTGAGGAGTATTACAAGAATTAGAAGATGTTTTCTGATGTGGGAAATAGTTTGAGCCAAAGGCCTTTCATGCCTCTTTTTCCCTCGACTTGTATTACTTGAATTAAAAACGCAGAATCGAATCGCCAATACATTACAGTATTTCGAAAAAAATATTGAATAAATATTTAAAAAAAAAAACAATGAATGAATTAAAACCTATGATTTGCTGACCATTTTAAATAGGGATCCTGCACTTGGGCCTCGTTCCTACCAGTCACACGAGGAGAAAGAAAAATTTACTCACACGAGAAAACCCATGCACTTCGGCGCCCCCGATCACTGGCCAGTCTCCCGACTCGCCAGACTTTCCTATTAGTTCAACCAGGGGCAGCTCAGTGGACTGGGTGTGCTCTAGAAGGGCGTCTAATCCGAAGTGAAAGGGCAAAAAAAAAAAATTAGGAAAAATTATTTGTGCCTGCTATCAGAGGGGCGCCAAGTCTGAGGTAAACAGGGCGAAAAAAAGTTAGGGGAAATGATTTCTGCCCCCTCTAGTAGGAGCACCAAATCTTGTCTTAAAAGAGTAAAAGAAAGTACAGAAAATGATTTCTGCTCGCTTTAGGAAGGGCGAGAGTGGTATCCAAAGAGTAGTAGAGAGAGTATCCAAAATGGAAACGCAAAAAAAAAAAAAATTAATTAGGAAAACTTATTTGTGTAATGTCCCTCTTAAGTCCGAAATAAAAGGGCGAAAAAATGGGAAAATGATTTCTGCCCGCTCTTAGAAGGAGCGCCAAGGTAAAAGGGCAAAAAAAAATTCGACATGATATGTTATGACATAAAATATCGCTGTTCCTTTGAACGCATCAAAACGAAGAAATTGCAACAAACTTTTTTTTTTTCTAATTGGGGAGGTCAGGGGACCCAAAAACAGGTCCCGCTCGGGTAGAGATTTTGTAGCGAGCCGCCCCTGAGTGCAACATATGTGTGTGTGTCGAAAATTGTAACAAACCGTACATACACAACTGAACATCTTTTTGGAGTTTCATGGGTCTTGTTCCAGATACCCGGTGAGTAACGGTAAAGCCTCCTATGAGGCTGGCGGCTTGGCTCCTGCACAAGAGGCCTTGGTAAGGTGTGGCCACAACGGGACTCTAAAAAGACATATTTTCCCTTTCAAGAAACTAACGAGGAATGTATGTTGGAAATTCAATTGCATTTTTTTTAAACAGCTTTGTAAACCCTATTCAACAATCATGACCCCACCCCCCAATTCTGTTTTTGAAACTAAGAAAAAGTTTTGAATTGCAAAATATGTATTGCTTTATTCCATTGGTATCGTTGTCCCTAACATATGCTTCACAGCATTGTTTTACACCTTGTGGTAACGTACTAGGTATAAGAGCGATATGTCTCACCCCAAATAGACTTATTAATTAAAGTGTGCCAGTTTATTAAAACTTGCAATTTTTCCACTAGGTTATACATTATTTGAGAATACGAGAATTATAGTGTGAACTTAATCTAGTTGCCTGTAACTGTAAGGTAAGCTTATACTGTATATTAATTACGATTTGAGGCACAGTGGAAAACATTTGGGAAACATATTGCATACAAAACATATTGGAAAACATTTGGATTGGCTCCGCGAAACAATAAAAAAAAGAAGTTCTGGAACTAAGTTCTTAGGAAATGGAAAGATAACATCTGAAAGACAGAAATGTGAGATTTTCCAGGAGCAGATTGAGTGGTCTTTTGTTGCCATTAAAAGATGTAGGAAGAACAGTTGGAAGTTACGATTAGCTGTGCAAATTCGAAATAATAGAATCATAGATTGAACTCTTTTTTCAGAACAGTTCGCTCTGTACAAGTCTCACAAACATCAATCGTCTCGGTAAGTTTGATAAATTTCGCAACATTTTATCACTTTTACCGGTGATTAGGCATAATCCTTTTAGACCCTGTATGCACAAACGTTTGCTTCTTTTCACTTTAGATATTCCTTTTTGAACATCAATGGATGTTCAGCCCAAACTTCAAGAATTGAGCGTTATACACTCATGTCCATAAATTAAGGATAATGCCAGCTCCGGCAAATAAAGGTTCAGAAACAAAACAAACGTTACTTATTCATAAAGCCCATTTATTAAACAAAAGATAAAGAACAAAAACGTTGGTGTATGTATGATACCATTCATAAAAACTACGATTTTTGCTCCCTGGAGCAATTGTAAAAAATATCTCCTTTACAAAAACTTACTATTACATGGTTGGTATGATGGTTAATACATTGTATGTCTCCCATGCGATGAAATACAGTCCGTACAAGGAGTAGTAGGCCTAGGCATGCTGAGTATCAAATTATCGATCTGATCTTGGAAAAGATCACTCCACTCAGCAAGCAATGCTCTCCGAAGTTCCGGTACACATGTAGGAGGTGGTTGACGGGCTGCAACTCGTCGGCCAAGCATGTCCCACACATGCTCTATCGGATTCCAGTCAGGTGAGAATGCTGGCCATTCCATACGGGTTATATCCTCAGATTCAAGGCATTCGTTTACGATGTTTGCTCGGTGAGGACGGGCGTTGTCATCCATAAACACAAATCCTGTGCCCATGCACCCCTAAACAAACGTACATGTTGTTACAGAATGATGTCCCGATAAATTTGGGCGTTCATGGTTCCGGTTTGAACATGCAGATCTGTTCTGGAACCCAGTATAATTCCACCCCAAACGAGCAATGCTGCACCACCGTAACGGTGTCGTTCAATGATGTTGTCTTGGTGGTAACGGGTACCTGGCGTTCTCCATATGAAAGTCCGACGTGAATCAGACTGCAAGCTAAACCTGGACTCGTCGGAAAACATCACACAAGCCCACTGTGACGATGTCCACATTGCATGTTCTCTACTCCAGGTTAATCGCTGCCGACAGTGAGTTGCCGTGAGGGGAACACATCTGACAGGCCTGCGAGCATATAGACCAATATCTCCCAAACGTCTGTACACGGTTTGCCTTGAAACTGTGGTACCCGTGGCTGCAGACAGCTGACGAGACAGGTCGGATGCTGTGCTCCGTCTGCTTCTTTTGGCAGTTACTGCCAAATACCGGTCTTCATTCGGCGTTGTAACTCGGGGGCGACCTGTACTGTAACGTCTACTGACATTTCCGTTATCTTGGAATCGTTGCCAAAACCTAGAGATGACACTTTGGGCAATTTCCTCGGATACTTCCATCTGAGTACGCCCACATTCCAGGCGGCCGATAATTCTACCACGTAAAAAATCATCCACATGCGTCCTCTGTGTCATAACTATTCGCTTATGGCACTGAGCGCCTTACAGAACTCTTGTGAACAATTTTACTTCTTTGCCACCATTCCTTATATACCCCCCTCTTACACTCTCGTCATTGTGACGTACTATCGGCATCATCTGGTGGCTTCCTGAAATTTGCATATCATTCTTGCAGATGTGTGTGATTATTCTACAGGTGAAATTTTTACTTTAGATTTCGATTTCCGTGTGATTCTAAATTATCCTTAATTTATGGACATGAGTGTAATTGAAATTGAAGTCCCTGAGGTTAAAAAAAAATCTACAAAGAGAAAAAAACAACCCCTTCCCACTGCCGTCTTAACTCATGGGCCCACCCGGGAGAGCGGCCCGGAAACCTCAGAGTAGAGGGGCCTCACGAAAATGAGATCTAGTTAAAATTTTCTAGAATTTACTAGGTAGGGCCTCAGAAAAACCACTTGGTCCGGGGGGGGGCATAATGCTCTTAAGACGGCCCTCCCTCTTCCCAGGGCCGTAGCGAGCTTTCTCGGGCGCAGTCTTTTCTTGGAGTCTCTTTGAAATAGTTATGCTCAGAAAAAGGAGGAGTTACAAGCGCACCCCCCCCCCCTCCCATTCGGCTCGGGGCACCGCCCAAGTTGCCTCAGAATAGTTACGGGTCTGCCCAAGTTGCAGGGCTCGGTGCTTTAGCTGGTGTTTGCCTGCCCCTTCTATTTCTTAGTACTGGGTCTGAAAGGGATAATTTCAAATGAAGTTCATGAGTTTTATAAATATGAAAGAAATCACACACACGGAAAAATATCACTTTAATTTAACCACTTTTAATATCAGTTTAGCCTGTACGTGATGCGTGCACTACGGACAGACAGACATGACCGCTGACCGCCCAGAGAGACCATCTTGGGATGGTTTACGCTCTTTCCCAAAGGGATGGACGGCCTCGGAGAGCGAAGCGTGCACTATACATGAATTTTACCATAAAATTCAATTAAAATAAGTATGAAGAAGATAGATTTCTTTGTGATGAGTATCCTGCATAAATGTGTGGCGTTTTGCTTTTTTAATGTTTTTAAATCTCATATTCAAATCAAACAAGTTGGGGTTTTATGCTTGTTTACTAGTTAAATAGCAGTAGCCCTAATTAAAGGGGCAGTGTAAGAAGCTTTTCCAACTTCTTCGTCCCTTAATATCCAACCAAGAGGTGAGTGGGGGGGGGGGTGATAGGGACGATCATCACACCTAGAGTCTGATAATATGGTAGAATGAATCTGTCCCGTATTTTACGGGGCAGTGATAACTAGCAAAAATTGCCTCCTCTGACACATCACTCTGGATTTGCACCTGGGGGGGGGGGGGCGCTGACTACTGTTTTTGCACCGGGTGCCAGTAGGTCTAAGACCCTCCGGGTCTCTAGGTGGTTATCAATGAAGTGACCAGGACCCGGCGAATGTCAGACCGGCGGAGTAAATATGGTGAACAATTTTTTTGAGCTTTGGGCAGAAACAGAACGGGCATATTATAACGTTCGACGAATTTCTCCGCAATCACAACATAACGTAGCAATCAAATGTGTAAAACGAGCCGCGCATCTAACAAACAAAAAAAGCTTAAATGATCGCGTTCAGTGATTTTTAGTTGGAAAAGAGCAATATATTCGGTTCAAACATACGTTTTTTTCACGGAAACACGTATTTACATATTATATTCTCCAACAACGGTAACGTAACACCAATTTTATTTCAATTTAAGAAGAAAAAAGAGCGTTCGAACCACAAAAACAATAGTGAAAGTGAGATACGATTCTGTTAGTATTTAAACAGAGTCCATAGAAAAGCACGGCAAGACAGAATCTCGGAACAACAATCGTGTGTTCTGTCTGCTTGTGGTTCGAAAGCTAAACCGATCAAACGATTATTGAGGTGAGTAGCTTTTTATTGTTGATGTTTAGCATTATTATTAGACAACTGCTTCGAATGCATACTCGAGAATTTCGCGATTAAACTATTGTGAAATTTGTAATATTTTGGTGGTTTAGCAACCATATTACAGTACTTGAGAAGATCAATTGTTATTACCAAAAATATTATAATGGTTTCTTTTAAGCCGAGGTTACAATTTCTGTAACAGTCACTCAGGGATGGGCTTAAGTCTTTTGCGGCCCGGTGCAAAAAAAAACAAAAAAAACTTGACGGCCCCTATGAACAGGGGGTTTTTGTCGCAATACCCCCCAGTGTCCATGGGTACCCTGATGCTGGCAGGTTCAAAATTTGCCCCGAGAATGACTATCAAACATTATTTGACCATTATTTGATGGTCGTAGAAAAAGCTATTCGGCAATGAATACGGACACTAGTGTCCGCTGCTCAACGAGAAAATTGCAAGTATGAATTCCCCAACAGGCATTTAAATGTGGGGGGCTGTCAGAAAGGGGCGGCTAGAAAGACGATTATCTCTACCCAGGGCCTCAACTAGATACTCTCTTAGCTGGGTAAGCACGCATTGTGCCTCCTTTATGTTATTTTGAATGAAGAATTTATCGCCCCCTCTGGCCCAGCGCACTAGATCCAGCTGCACTACTCTTCTTTGCTTGGGCGGGGGAGGGGGGGGGGAAGAGGGAGGGACTCTGCGAAAACTCTAGGACAGATGGTTCAGTGTCTGAATGTTAGAGGCTCTCTATCTCAAGCTGAACTCCAATTAAGGTGTCGCTTGGTTAAGAAGTTGAAGTCTCAAAAAAAAAAAGCAATCAAAATATATTTTCATTCCCTTTTTCGGGTCCCAAAAATTTAGCGGCCCGGTGTGGGCGCACCCTTCGCACTTGCCCAAGTTCGGCTCTGCAGTCGCTGAGTTTTATATGTTTCCCCTAATGATAAAACAATATTTTGTTTAATTTGAACCTTTTTCTGTGGAAAAATACGTAGATAACACAAACAACTGAATAACTTCCAAAGAGACTTGCCAAATTGACGCCTTTTGTTGCCTTGGCTCATTGAGCAATTACGTGTATATGTGGTCTACCTGTTATCTGATTAATATCTTCTGATAAATATTCGTTGAAGAAAGAGAATGTGTGAAATTTATAATTTAAAAAAAACCAATTTGTATTTAGAAAGACGTTACTCTCCCCTGTTAATAGAAGATAAGGAGAAATGGCTGAATGAAGAGATATCGGTGTTTCAGGGGAAGGAAAATGTATCTCTGCCCTCACGGGGCACGACCACCTAGGTCAGTGTTTCTTAACCTTTTTTTGCCCGTGGCCCCCTTTGAACCATTTTCTTTCTCGTGGCCCCCCCCCCCCCCCCGTCTTACCCCGAGTCTTCAACTCTCATCTAGAAGCAAGATCCTTTATACGTATTGAAATAATTTTTTCATTGAATTTATACTGAACGAAAGTTTTGCAAAGAAAATTGGCATCCAGACCACTAGCCTAGAATTTATTGATCTCCCCGCTAGTCCGAGTTCTATCAGAACCGTCTCAACATCACGCCCCCCCCCCCCTCCCCCAGGCAAAGTGATGCTATGTTAGTCCCATACTTAGCTGGAAATAAACAGCCTACACATTTCCTACTTATTTTCAAAATTTATTGTACTATACAAATATCATAATATCCCCACCTTACTTATGGACATGAGGGCCCCGGGCATGACCCCTCACAAGAATGGGACAGTCAGAGCTGCAGCCCGGGGCCTGATATGGTTTTCATCATTTTTTGTTTTTCACACTATAATTCAATATAGAGAAGGGAGTCTGTGAAAAATCTAGATAGGGACCTGGGAAAAACTTCATCCTAGGGAACTTTTTGCAAAATGTAGGTGGTGAGGACCGGGTAGGTCCATGCCCTAAGACGGCCCGTTTTATGGGTGGTTTTGTTGGATTCTGTAAGTGTATAGTCACTAATATAAAATCTTTATTTCTTCACGCCTTAATTTTTCTTCGCCCTCCAAAACCACCTGTCATGGCCCCCTTTTTCCATTTTCTTCCGTGGCCCCCTTCAGGTATCCCAGTACCACTAGGGGGCCATATGACCCCCGGTTGAGAACCACTGACCTGGATAACCTAGGTGGTCTATCTGTAGGTTATCTAGGTGGTCGTGTACGGCGGCAGTGGTAGAGCACTCGTCCGGCAAACGAGAGGGCAGCGGTGAATTTTCCTTCGTTAAAACACCGATAACTGCAGAGGCGTACGCAAGACGTTCGAGTAATAGGCGGAGATAGACTTGGAAGTCTGGGGAGGGCACGGTCATTATTTCTGGGGGGGGGGGGGGAACGACGATGATGATGATGATGTCAATTCATGTATGCATATGTACATTAGATCAGTCAACTTCACATTTGACGCTGGGGGGAGGGGGGGGCGCCCCCCGTATCTCCGCCCATGGCTCGAGTATTTACTCTACCCCTGCTATACTCCATTGAAAGTTATTTTCTTTAAACGTTTTGTGACACGTGCGTCAGAAGGGATACAAATTCGCGTTTTAGGCCAAACTTAGATAGTAAAATAAGGTACCCAACAAGCTGATAAAAGTGGGTGGGGGGGGGGGGGGAAGGAGTTTGCTCCCTCGTGGTTCTGGCATGATGGGGACGATATACCTTCCGAAGACAACACGCATGGTGAGTTGAAACGTGTTAAGATTCGTCGTTGCTTGCCTCTATCGTGTTAGCATGAGGCGAAGGATTCTAATTTCCTCTCCTGATTTGAATGTCGTTCTTTCTGAATGTGCAGATGGGGAACTACAAAAGGATCGCAGTTTTGTTCATCCTGATGGTGTGCGGGGAACAAGTGTGCCGTGCCATGGAGGCTGCTGCTGCTGTGAAACGTGAGGCAGAAGGTGAGTGTTGTGCCATTGCACATTTCATGTTTACCATTCGTGAAACTCCAAGAAAACTATTCGGATAATGTGATGTCCGTAAACAGGGGATATGTTATTACAGTCGAATACCGTTATAGCGAAAATCTCGTTTTAACGAAACCTTTTCTAATCTCCCCAGATAAGTTTGCATAAAATAATTCTAAAACCTGGGATTCCTTTATAACGAAATTTCGTTATAACGAAGTGATTTCTCCGGTCTCTTGGATTTCGTTATAATGGGATTCGACTGTACTATGCCTCGGATTTTTCTATGTCTTTGCATATTTCGCTGTTTTTACGTGATAGACCATATTTTCACAATTTTAAAGCATATTTTTGCATATTTACGAATTTTTGATAAAAAGCAAATTTTTTTTTTTTCTCGCTATTTCAATCCCGCTTCAGACTATTTTTTAGTGGTTCCTGACGATAGATGGCTCCTAGGGCTAGGATTTTTAGGCACTAAAAATCGAACGTCGTTGCTGATTGGTTGAAAAACCTAAATCTCAGGATTTGAGTTGGACATTGAAAATTTTTGGAAAATAAAAAAATCCTAGCCTTTTTTCAAGCACACTGGCGTGTAGATGTAAATAGATCGATCACCTGAATCGGTGTCGGTGATGGTTAGTTAACTCGTGGGAAACATTGGCTAAAATTGGCGAAATTTTTAGGGTTTTCATCAAAAATAAAAAGAATTATTTATTTATTTATTTTAAATTTTGTGAGATGCTTTTCTATAACTAAATACAGTCGAATCCCGTTATAACGAACTCCAAGAGACCGGAGAAATCCCTTCGTTATAACGAAATTTCGTTATAAAGGAACCCCAGGTTTTAGCATTATTCTATGCAAACTTATCTGCGGAGATTAGAAAAGGTTTCGTTAAAACGAGATTTTCGCTGTAACTGTATTCGTTAAAACGGGATTCGACTGTACTGCACTTGACTAGCTATTTTCTCCTATAGATGGCAGCACATTAATTCTGAATTTGTAGGGGAAAAACTTACTGCTAAGATTTTAGATCATAAAAATCCCAACCTTAGTGATTATACTGGCGATTCGAATGCCTCTGTGAATATTGCATTTTTTTTTTTTTTTTTTGGCCATCAACAGACACAGGGCAACAACTTTGTAATTGAGTTTTGGGGGGCACACGGGGACTGTATAAAAAGTTAATTTTCTTATTTTAATAACTATACAATTTCTGGAAACATGAATGACACATCTAACGTGTAAGTACTACACGTTATTTGGAAACTTTTTTCCAGTTGGAAGTAAGTGACCCCATGAATGATCAAGTGAGTTGGACATTTAGCCTCAGACATTTCATCATATTGTCACTCACCTGGTCAGTCCTATGGCCACTTGCTTGGTCATTCATACGGTCACTCACTTGGTCATTCATGCTGTCACTCACTTGGTCATTCATGCGGTCACTCACTTGGCCATTCATGCGGTCACTCACTTGGTCATTCATACAGTCACTCACTCACTTGATACGGTCAGTCACTTGGTCATTCATACGGTCAATCACCAACTCATACAGTTTATCACTAACTCATACAGTCAATCGCACATTCACTTGGTAACTCATAAAGTCAATCGCACACTCATTTTGTCAGTCATACAGTCAATCGCACACTCCCTTTTTTACTCACACAGTCACTCACTCACTTATATGGCCACTCACATGATCACTCACACACACACTCATACAGTTAACCGCATACTCCCTTGGTTACTCATACACTCATTCACCCAGTTGTATGGTCACTCACTCATACGGTCAGGGCAAGCGAAATGTCAGGTGTGAAATTTCTGGACGAAAACGTGGGCGACTGTATGAGTGAGCAAGTGAGTGCGCGATTGACTGTATGAATGAGTGAGTGACCTATGAATGACCAAGTGAGTGACTGTATTGTTGAGTGAATGATCATATGAGTGACCGTATGAGTGATCATATGAGTGACCGTATGAGTGACCGTATGAATGACCAAGTGAGAATGCGATTGGCTGTATGAGAGAGTGAGTGATCGCAGGAATGACCAAGTGAGTGACAGTATGAGTGACCAAGTGAATGAACATGGGAGTGACCGCATGAGTATCAGGGCGACTCGTACGGTCACGCAATTTTTGACTTCATAATTATTATGATGTCCTTGATTTTCTATTTTCAGGTACACTAGTAAGAAACAAACGTCAAGGGTTCATACAGTGCACAGTCAATTCTCAGGTCACAGTTTTGGTCGATGAAACTCTGAATCGTTGCCAGAGTAGGATGAGAAGCAGTTACCAGCTCCGCGACCAGGTTACTGCAGACGGGATGGTGCTGGAAGGCGGAAGCTCGTCGGGCTGGAAGAACATGACTAGGATCGGCCCGGTGAGCGCCATCTGTAGCCAAGACATGATACGTCTCTACATCGAAGTCAGCTATTTGAGGATCCTCATAACCTACACCCTGAATCTCGTCGACGGTCTACTCGGCGGATTGCTCGGCGGGACTCTGTCCGGGGTGGTATCGACTCTGACCAGTCTCTTGGACGGAGTGGTATCGCTCCTGCTGAGGATCCTCGCCTTGGACATCAGGGTGATGGTCATCGTCGAACAACTCCTCATCCCGGGCGCCAGGTGCAAACTCGTCAGGTACCGAGTCGTCAGAATTTCGAAGATCACTCTACTCAACATCGACCTGACGGTGGTGGCGGACCTCCTCGAAGGAGTCCTTGCCCCGGTCCTGGACTTGGTTCTCAATCTAGTACAGTCTCTGCAAATAAAACCGATCTTCGCTCAAGAGTTCGCGAAGTTATCCATTCCACTGAATCTCATCAATATGTAAAGGAAGGGAAGGACGTTTGCTGAACTATTTTGTTCTTCTGTGAACTTCTTCTTTGTTGCAGTGAAATACCAGGCGTTTATTCAGTCTCTGCATTTGCTTCATTACGTCATAGACCCGAAATAAACGGCATCCATAACACTTTCAGAATCAGAGAAAAAATAATAATACTGTGTTGATTATGTTTCATATTTTGCGCATCAATGTTGTGTTTTGAATCATTTGAATCTCTCTCAGATGTAATGCCAATAAAATAAAATAGATTAAAATCAATTACAAATGTTTAGTTTCCCCGATTGTTTACTTTCTTTTTTCTTTTTGTAGTGGAAAAAGAAACCTTCTAATTCTGAATAAATTATCTCCAGTGATTAACCCCTTTACGATCAGGGGGCGTAGTATTGTGACCGAACCCTGTGGAATGAATTCAATCCGGCTGACTGTTTCTTCAACCTTTTTTCCCCCCTCATCGCGAAGGTTTATTGTAACCTTTTGAAACAAAATTGTGTGTGTGTGTTCTCTTCTGTTCTCCCACCGCGATCGTGATATCCTAACGAGATAACGAGCAACTGAGATGACGATGGCGGCGGTTCACCTCAGCTTCCCCCTTCCATTCTCCATGGCATTCCCCCCCCCCCCACACACACACACGCACATTTAATGTATCTTTCTCTGAACTATAATCCTATACGATGCACTATACTCTCTTAGCCAATTTTCTCTGTACTTTTCTTCCCCAGTCTTATTTATTCTATGAAAATTATCCGTAAATTACTTCCTCTTGAATACTCGTACTCCATCAATAATTCAACGTTATCCCAAGTTTCTCAAATTAAATACCTCGGTGCCATAATCTCAGCTGACTTACGTTGGAACAAACATGTTGACTACGTTTACCAGAAGTGTCTTAACAAACTTTTCTCCCTCCGCCGCAACCTTAAACATTCCACATGGGATATTAGACTACTCCTACCAAACTTATATCTCCTCTCCCGTTCGTTCTTACGTCGCTGAAATCTGGAACTCTTACACCTCCAGTAATATAGACAAACTCGAGTCAATCCAAAATAAATCCACCCGATTTGCTCACTACTGCTGGTCATCTTTCGTTTCCGTATCCGAACTTAATCTCCTGGCCCCCCCCCCCCCCACTCCTCTACTCTTCGTCTCATTTCTCGATTAACCCTGTTATATAAACTTTCCTATGCTCATCTTAACTTTGATGCCTCTGGTATCTCTCAGCCAAACTATCCTACATCACCAGAAGACTCGACCATCCCCTTAAAATAAAACATATTTTTCTATCACTGACTGCTTTAAGTACAGCTTCTTTCCTCATACTATTGGTGAAGGGAACAAATTCCCCATCTCTATTGTCGAATCCCTCACTATCACTAGTTTTTGTCTAATATCAAACAAAATCTTTGTCACTTTCAATCGCATCCTCTTGTACAAGCCCCAGGGCTAACAAAATTGCACATGTGACGGTCAAGACCGGCCGTCTCCGTGAATGTAGGTGACGCATTCGAGATCCGCTCTCGAAGGAAATTGAAGTCCGAAAGTTTGAGATGCAGTTCGAACTTGAGAAATTTAAGCTTCAAAACGAAGTGAATCATAACGATGCCAGCTCTGTGTCAAGTTCCCCGGAACTTAAATTTGAACTCCAAAAAACTGCTCCCGAGTTTCGACGTTCAAAAGGATGACATACATTGTTTCTATCTTTCGCTGAACGACAACTCAAACTGGCGAAGGTCACTGAAGAATTTTGGGTGTTCCTCCTCATCACAGTTCTGCCGAGTAGTGCAGCATCGCACGAGAACCTGAAGATAAAGCATCTGATTATCAACATAGAGAACACCCCGAAACGTTTCCGATTATCTGCAGAAAAATTCCGCCAACTGTTTGCTGCTCACAAGAAATCAAAAGACAATACTTGTACTTGATGTGACTACTATTTCGAGCTCAGATCATTCTTCGAGAACTGGTTAACTGAATCGCGCATCGCGAACATACACGTGTTGGAAATCGAACTGTCAAAACCACCTTCTTAGTGTTTCCGGAAGTAAAGAGTAATAGATCACTGTTGGGATTGAACGGGACAGACGGCAGCAGGCATCGCAGTAGATCTCAAGAAAAGATGTTGGTTTTTCAGTGACACTCCTCATCGCTGATTCTTATTCCCACAGATTCCAACGGTTGAGTGCACTGTACTTAACACCCTTTACCTTAGCATGATCTTTGATTAGCATGTCCTCAAACCAGGGGGAGAGCTTACTCCAGTCGTTCAGTATCATATCGACACCAGTAGTATTCTCTGGATGGCCAAGTGGTTGGTCTGGATGGTTACAAGTGGAGTTTCTCAAGGAAGTGAGTAGTCTTGGCGGCGCTTGACCGCGATAATGCCATTTTCCGCCGCTAGATGGCGCCACCGGAAATGTTTTCGCGCGTTTTTGACCGACTTCCTTTTTTAGCCGGATTTTGAACCAGATTACCTGACCGATATATTTTCAAAATGGAGGTATTTTTTTATGTCACTGTCGAGACGTTATCTTGACCATGGGATGTTGTCTATGGTTATCAACTAATTTCCGATAATTACTATACGCTCTTTGGAGTTCAAATCCAAAGTAAAACTAAAAGGGGCATGGGGTTATAGCGTTATCTTGACGATGGGATGTTGTCTGTGGTTATCAACTAATTTCCGATAATTACTATACGCTCTTTGGAGTTCAAATTCAAAGTAAAACTAAAAGGGGTATGGGGTCATAACGTTATCTTGACCATGGGATGTTGTCTGTGGTTATCAACTAATTCCCGATAATTACTATACGCTCTTTGGAGTTCAAATCCAAAGTAAAACTAAAAGGGGTATGGGGTCATAGCGTTATCTTGACCATGGGATGTTTCCGTTCCCCGATAATTACTATACGCTCTTCGGAGTTCAAATCCAAAGTAAAACTAAAAGGGCCGGGGGCCTTACTCGTCCAATTGCGAGGGTTCCTTGATTTCACTCAGTGCCACCCCGTTTCTTTGAAACCTTGTTCGTAGTCTGTGCTTCTCATAGACGAAGGCCTTATGAAATAAGTATATAAAAATAATAAAACGTAGTATGTTTAAGGAAGTGTATTAAAGAACGTCGCTCCTAATTTTGATGTGCCTATGATCGACGATCGTCCACGGAGTTATTGGTGAAAAGGGCGCATATTGTGAACCATATCTACTGTTTTTCAATTATTTTCCACGAACCATTTTTTAAATACATTTTTAAAAATTTTCTCAAGATGGTCGATCACGTGACCTACGTTGATGACGATACTAGATGGCAGCACTACCGTTATTTAACTTCCGTGAAAATTATTCACTATGTCGTTATATAAAAAATTTTATGAAATGTCGTCCCGATTTTCTCTTTGGACATGAAGCTGTATTAGAAATGAATTTAAAAGGGAAAAAATTAAGTCGCCAAATTACGGCGAAAATGACAATTTCGGCACCAAACTCTCTAGCTGTTTTCAATCCTCAAGTTTGAAAAGATATAGTTCGTTTCAAATTATGCTCCTTCGAGAAGAGCCTTTTTATAGAAAAAATATCCAAGTTAATCAAACATTATCCAAAAAGAACGCTCACTTTCCAAGCGTTATTATTTCTACCCATCGTCTTTGGATCTTTAAGAGATTAGATACCAAAAATATGCACACAAAAAACACACACACAAGTTTTCATTGTCAACATTTCTATATTTCCTTCCATAACGAAACGAGATTTGTAACAACACCCTTAAAAAGCTTATTCTTCAGACATCACTTCTTATACCACATAAATAAGAAACATATTGTGTCTTCCCGCACTTTATTATGTCACTTTATTCATGGCTTTTTTTTTTTTTTTTATTCACTTCAAACACTTAAAAATTTATTTATTTCACTTTATCCAACTTATTCTCTATTTAATTATTCAAACTTTTATTCAAAAATTTTAATATTTTCTTTATTTTATTATCTTTTTCATTTCGTTTATTTTTAATCATTCAAAATTTTATTTTATTATCTTTTTCATTTCGTTTATTTTTAATCATTCAAAATTTTATTTTTTAATGTTTCATCGTTATTATCTTTGTGTGAACATTTTATTTTCATTGATATTATTTTTTAAATTTAAACCTACTTTTAGTTTTTCATTATATCACTTTATGCATGCTTTTATTTTTTATTTTTATTCACTTCAAACACTTAAAAATATATTTATTGCACTTTATCCAACTTATTCTCTATTTAATTATTCAAACTTATATTCGAAAATTTAATTTTTTCTTTATTTTATCTATTTGATTTTATTATCTTTGTGTGAACATTTTATTTTCATTTCTTTATTTTTTAATTTTTAGTTTATTTTTATATTACATTCACAACCACTTACAAATTATTTATTTCACTTGTTTTAGTTCACTTTATTTCCATTGATATATATTTTTTTTTTAATTCAAGCCTTTCCAACTTATTCTATATTTAATTATTCAAACTTTTATTCAAAAATTTTAATTTTTATTTATTTTATCTATTTGATTTTTATTATCTTAGTGTCATCATATTATTTTCATTTCGTTTATTTTTCAATCATTCAAAATTTTATTTTTTAATGTTTCATCGTTTATCTATTTGATTTTTATTATCTTTGTGTCAACATTTTATTTTCTTTATGTTTTTATCGTTACTATTCATCTATATATCGTTTTTTCATTATCTTTGTTATTTTATTTTTATTTACTTAAAATTGTTTATTTTGTCGTTTGAAGATTTTACATTTCTTAAATAATATATTTTTAAATTAAAATGTCATGTGAATAAATTTCACGCGTAGTTCAAAAAATGAGACAGACTACAAGTTTATACAGTTCAAATATTTATTCATATCAAGATATCGATAGCATGCTCGATAAGTTTATACATTTGTCTGGAATTTAAATTAATTCCTTTTATCGTCGGTGTGTTATTGACAAAAACACGAATGTCATAAATTGTATTACATTTCGTGAAAAAAACACCATCACCAAGAGGTTGGGAACGAGAACAGTTTCCTCTAAATTTGAAGCTGGGGTCGTCGTACACATTCAATGCAAGGCTAGATAACGTGATAATCACGGACACAACGATGATCCCGATCAAGGCTTTCCCGGTCTCTTCACGGCTAAAAATTTTTCTCTGGGCCGTCACAGCGCTATCCTTTGATACGTCTTGCATAACTCTGTACTTATCACGATCTCCACTGGAAATGACAAATGCTAGCGGGATTTCAGCAATTAATATGCTTCATTATGAAAAATCGACGTGGTCTTTCTAGTGTTAAACTGTATTTACGTTGAATTGGATATGAAAACCGTGTCTCTGACATGTCTCAATGAATAAAATTTTCATAACTTAAGAAAATATTCATTTCCTGGCGTTTTATGAAATATGAATGTTTCTTACATTTCTGCTGAAAAGATTTCTAATGTTTATCAATCCGGGAAGTTACTCCGGCTTACGTACTATAAAATATTATATCTGTATGTTTATTCGAGTTTTTTTTTCATGAATTTTACGTTCCTTAGCAGACATTGTTATAACGAGAGGCATGTTTTTTCGAATAGTGATGAGAATAACAAAAGGCTAAAAATAAACTACTGAATCCGATATGACTGGTGTCAACTAAAGAGTGGACATGACACTTTATCTTTTATTCTTTCTCGCACCAATTTTCTCAGAAGCATGTGTGTATTAAATAAAATAATAATACTTTTATAAAAAAAGGGATAAATAACATGAAAAAATGTTAAAACTCATAAAAATGATAAAAATGTTAAAACTCATAAAAATGATAAAAATGTTAAAACTCATAAAAATGATAAAAATAATCCACTAGGAATTTTTAGCCAGCAAGACTTCAAAATGAAAGTCCTTTTTTTACTGTTTCTAAATCGCATGTTATATCGTGACTTAGAACGTGACCTACGTGAGTGGCACTTATTACTTTCAAAGGTCACGCTTAGAATGACCAACTGAACACATTATTCCGCCCTAACTATTCAGTGTGAATCCATTGTTTCTTTCATAAAAGTTCTCACAGTGAATGCTTTCCAAAATCAGTTTTTGGTTTCCAATCTCTAATTCCGACATATTCAATTTCTCGAGATGGACGAATTCTCAGCTGTTTTCTCTCATTCAATTTACTATCTTTTACTAATTTTAACATATTCTATTTCAAATGAAATTAAATTTATTATTTTTATATATACAGAAAAAAAATTGAATTATGTTAAACATATATACCATCTAGAGAAAAATGCCTGTACCGACGATTAAAAAAATTACATTGTTATTAAGGGATAAATAAAATATTTATAAAATTAACAAAAAAATATAAAAAACACAAGACAAAATTACTGATGTCAAATAAAAAATAAACACAGAAAAAACACATACAAACACAATATATAAGGGAAAATTCTTAATTTATGATGAAAAATGCAAGAGAAACAAGACAATTTTACGTTCACATAAAATTCCAAGATTTAACGAAATGAAATGATTTTTTCAGCTGTTGTCGTAAAGTACTCCAGATATCACACTATAAAACGAAATGAGTTTTTATATATATATAAGTTATTCTTCTTAGATTATTTTCACAAATTCAACAAAATGGGATACATGTCGTTCTTTTAGTTTTTCTTAGATTTCCACAGTGGTTTCAAAGGATTCAACCTAAACTTTGCGCTAGTCAACTAGTTGATTTGTTCTCCCACCCCCACAAACAAGAGCGACAATAGAGAAGGTAGTATGGATACAGATGATTGCAATATCAAAGATGGATAGACGAAACAAATACAGAGATGTTTGGTTTATGGTGTATGGATGAGATGAATAATGGTTTCTCAAAACTGAATTGTTCAAATGGATAAAGTATTCACGTAATTTTCGAATGATGTTCAATATGATGAGACTTAACAAACCTCTTTTATTATTTCAATGCATTAATTCCTTTTGACATATTTTCTTTGATTTCGTGATTTTTCCCCTTTTCAAATTACCGATTTTTGATTTAAAAAAAAGACACAGTTGTATCATTTTCATCAACTTTTTTAACAGAAAATACTTTAACTACCGTGAGCTAATAAAATATGAATTCGATTATTTTACTCTTCGTATGCTCATTCAAACTTTTCCTTGGACTCATCATTCGCGACGTTTCAAAGAATTATTTTCCGATAAAACTTGCATTTTCGATGAAAAGATTTTTCGTCGAGGTTTCTTCCCGCTATCTTTCTATTGTTTATTAACCTATTGCCGCGAAGATACTTCAGCTTTAATGTTATAAAATATTATCTCTGTATATTTCTTCGTGTTTTTTCATGAATTTTACGAGTCTCAGCAAAATTACATCGGTACTTGATAACTCTCATATCGAATTGTTGAACATCAACGAGGTCACGAAACCCCCATGCCACATTAAATACTCAATATTTCTCACCCATATGAGCGTTAATGCTGAGAGTAATACTTTGATTTAGACAAAATTTATCACTTTAAATTCACTTTGAACGTATACGCCTGATAAAAAAATTTATTACCCATACCAGACTGTTGAAAAAGACGATTAGGTCAACAAATTTTGGGCGTTCACTCTTAACTTCGAGAACTTTGATGTCCTATATTACGACACAATCTTGACCAATCGATGGGTTTGTAATCCAAGAATGTCGTTCAGAACGGGTACAAATTTAGGTGAAAAGACGGCATATATCATCAATATAGTGGAAGAGAAATTACATCAAGCACAAATATTATAGAAAGGCGTTTATTCAGTAAAATAATTATACTTTAAAATAAAAGAGGTCATTGAAAATGATAAAAATGATTTAAAAAAACATTGAAAATGGTAATAAAGAAAAAATGGTAGAAAAAAATATTACAAATTTTAAAGAGGATGAATTTGAACACAAAGTGTGTGGGAGACTGCCATGTGTTTGCCTTATCCACAGAGTAATAATACTTTATATCTTAAGTCTATGGCCTTATCCTTGCAAACAACAAAGATGGATGCCCAGAGAATGGAAGAAGGGGGTCATCGGTTGCTACAAGATCTTGATGTACTCAGATCTTGTAGCATCCATCTTTGTTGATAGTCCTTTGCAAGGATAAGAGAATGGAAGTGAAGGCAGAATGGAGAATGGAAGATAAGGCAAGGATAAGAGAATGCCCAGAGAATGGAAGAAGGGGGTCATCGGTTGCTACAAGATCTGAGTACATCAAGATCTTGTAGCAACCGATGACCCCCTTCTTCCATTCTCTGGGCATTCTCTTATCCTTGCCTTATCTTCCATTCTCCATTCTGCCTTCACTTCCATTCTCTTATCCTTGCAAAGGACTATCAACAAAGATGGATGCTACAAGATCTGAGTACATCAAGATCTTGTAGCAACCGATGACCCCCTTCTTCCATTCTCTGGGCATCCATCTTTGTTGTTTGCAAGGATAAGGCCATAGACTTAAGATATAAAGTATTATTACTCTGTGGATAAGGCAAACACATGGCAGTCTCCCACACACTTTGTGTTCAAATTCATCCTCTTTAAAATTTGTAATATTTTTTTCTACCATTTTTTCTTTATTACCATTTTCAATGTTTTTTTAAATCATTTTTATCATTTTCAATGACCTCTTTTATTTTAAAGTATAATTATTTTACTGAATAAACGCCTTTCTATAATATTTGTGCTTGATGTAATTTCTCTTCCACTATATTGATGATATATGCCGTCTTTTCACCTAAATTTGTACCCGTTCTGAACGACATTCTTGGATTACAAACCCATCGATTGGTCAAGATTGTGTCGTAATATAGGACATCAAAGTTCTCGAAGTTAAGAGTGAACGCCCAAAATTTGTTGACCTAATCGTCTTTTTCAACAGTCTGGTATGGGTAATAAATTTTTTTATCAGGCGTATACGTTCAAAGTGAATTTAAAGTGATAAATTTTGTCTAAATCAAAGTATTACTCTCAGCATTAACGCTCATATGGGTGAGAAATATTGAGTATTTAATGTGGCATGGGGGTTTCGTGACCTCGTTGATGTTCAACAATTCGATATGAGAGTTATCAAGTACCGATGTAATTTTGCTGAGACTCGTAAAATTCATGAAAAAACACGAAGAAATATACAGAGATAATATTTTATAACATTAAAGCTGAAGTATCTTCGCGGCAATAGGTTAATAAACAATAGAAAGATAGCGGGAAGAAACCTCGACGAAAAATCTTTTCATCGAAAATGCAAGTTTTATCGGAAAATAATTCTTTGAAACGTCGCGAATGATGAGTCCAAGGAAAAGTTTGAATGAGCATACGAAGAGTAAAATAATCGAATTCATATTTTATTAGCTCACGGTAGTTAAAGTATTTTCTGTTAAAAAAGTTGATGAAAATGATACAACTGTGTCTTTTTTTTAAATCAAAAATCGGTAATTTGAAAAGGGGAAAAATCACGAAATCAAAGAAAATATGTCAAAAGGAATTAATGCATTGAAATAATAAAAGAGGTTTGTTAAGTCTCATCATATTGAACATCATTCGAAAATTACGTGAATACTTTATCCATTTGAACAATTCAGTTTTGAGAAACCATTATTCATCTCATCCATACACCATAAACCAAACATCTCTGTATTTGTTTCGTCTATCCATCTTTGATATTGCAATCATCTGTATCCATACTACCTTCTCTATTGTCGCTCTTGTTTGTGGGGGTGGGAGAACAAATCAACTAGTTGACTAGCGCAAAGTTTAGGTTGAATCCTTTGAAACCACTGTGGAAATCTAAGAAAAACTAAAAGAGCGACATGTATCCCATTTTGTTGAATTTGTGAAAATAATCTAAGAAGAATAACTTATATATATATAAAAACTCATTTCGTTTTATAGTGTGATATCTGGAGTACTTTACGACAACAGCTGAAAAAATCATTTCATTTCGTTAAATCTTGGAATTTTATGTGAACGTAAAATTGTCTTGTTTCTCTTGCATTTTTCATCATAAATTAAGAATTTTCCCTTATATATTGTGTTTGTATGTGTTTTTTCTGTGTTTATTTTTTATTTGACATCAGTAATTTTGTCTTGTGTTTTTTATATTTTTTTGTTAATTTTATAAATATTTTATTTATCCCTTAATAACAATGTAATTTTTTTAATCGTCGGTACAGGCATTTTTCTCTAGATGGTATATATGTTTAACATAATTCAATTTTTTTTCTGTATATATAAAAATAATAAATTTAATTTCATTTGAAATAGAATATGTTAAAATTAGTAAAAGATAGTAAATTGAATGAGAGAAAACAGCTGAGAATTCGTCCATCTCGAGAAATTGAATATGTCGGAATTAGAGATTGGAAACCAAAAACTGATTTTGGAAAGCATTCACTGTGAGAACTTTTATGAAAGAAACAATGGATTCACACTGAATAGTTAGGGCGGAATAATGTGTTCAGTTGGTCATTCTAAGCGTGACCTTTGAAAGTAATAAGTGCCACTCACGTAGGTCACGTTCTAAGTCACGATATAACATGCGATTTAGAAACAGTAAAAAAAGGACTTTCATTTTGAAGTCTTGCTGGCTAAAAATTCCTAGTGGATTATTTTTATCATTTTTATGAGTTTTAACATTTTTATCATTTTTATGAGTTTTAACATTTTTATCATTTTTATGAGTTTTAACATTTTTTCATGTTATTTATCCCTTTTTTTATAAAAGTATTATTATTTTATTTAATACACACATGCTTCTGAGAAAATTGGTGCGAGAAAGAATAAAAGATAAAGTGTCATGTCCACTCTTTAGTTGACACCAGTCATATCGGATTCAGTAGTTTATTTTTAGCCTTTTGTTATTCTCATCACTATTCGAAAAAACATGCCTCTCGTTATAACAATGTCTGCTAAGGAACGTAAAATTCATGAAAAAAAAACTCGAATAAACATACAGATATAATATTTTATAGTACGTAAGCCGGAGTAACTTCCCGGATTGATAAACATTAGAAATCTTTTCAGCAGAAATGTAAGAAACATTCATATTTCATAAAACGCCAGGAAATGAATATTTTCTTAAGTTATGAAAATTTTATTCATTGAGACATGTCAGAGACACGGTTTTCATATCCAATTCAACGTAAATACAGTTTAACACTAGAAAGACCACGTCGATTTTTCATAATGAAGCATATTAATTGCTGAAATCCCGCTAGCATTTGTCATTTCCAGTGGAGATCGTGATAAGTACAGAGTTATGCAAGACGTATCAAAGGATAGCGCTGTGACGGCCCAGAGAAAAATTTTTAGCCGTGAAGAGACCGGGAAAGCCTTGATCGGGATCATCGTTGTGTCCGTGATTATCACGTTATCTAGCCTTGCATTGAATGTGTACGACGACCCCAGCTTCAAATTTAGAGGAAACTGTTCTCGTTCCCAACCTCTTGGTGATGGTGTTTTTTTCACGAAATGTAATACAATTTATGACATTCGTGTTTTTGTCAATAACACACCGACGATAAAAGGAATTAATTTAAATTCCAGACAAATGTATAAACTTATCGAGCATGCTATCGATATCTTGATATGAATAAATATTTGAACTGTATAAACTTGTAGTCTGTCTCATTTTTTGAACTACGCGTGAAATTTATTCACATGACATTTTAATTTAAAAATATATTATTTAAGAAATGTAAAATCTTCAAACGACAAAATAAACAATTTTAAGTAAATAAAAATAAAATAACAAAGATAATGAAAAAACGATATATAGATGAATAGTAACGATAAAAACATAAAGAAAATAAAATGTTGACACAAAGATAATAAAAATCAAATAGATAAACGATGAAACATTAAAAAATAAAATTTTGAATGATTGAAAAATAAACGAAATGAAAATAATATGATGACACTAAGATAATAAAAATCAAATAGATAAAATAAATAAAAATTAAAATTTTTGAATAAAAGTTTGAATAATTAAATATAGAATAAGTTGGAAAGGCTTGAATTAAAAAAAAAATATATATCAATGGAAATAAAGTGAACTAAAACAAGTGAAATAAATAATTTGTAAGTGGTTGTGAATGTAATATAAAAATAAACTAAAAATTAAAAAATAAAGAAATGAAAATAAAATGTTCACACAAAGATAATAAAATCAAATAGATAAAATAAAGAAAAAATTAAATTTTCGAATATAAGTTTGAATAATTAAATAGAGAATAAGTTGGATAAAGTGCAATAAATATATTTTTAAGTGTTTGAAGTGAATAAAAATAAAAAATAAAAGCATGCATAAAGTGATATAATGAAAAACTAAAAGTAGGTTTAAATTTAAAAAATAATATCAATGAAAATAAAATGTTCACACAAAGATAATAACGATGAAACATTAAAAAATAAAATTTTGAATGATTAAAAATAAACGAAATGAAAAAGATAATAAAATAAAATTTTGAATGATTAAAAATAAACGAAATGAAAAAGATAATAAAATAAAGAAAATATTAAAATTTTTGAATAAAAGTTTGAATAATTAAATAGAGAATAAGTTGGATAAAGTGAAATAAATAAATTTTTAAGTGTTTGAAGTGAATAAAAAAAAAAAAAAAAGCCATGAATAAAGTGACATAATAAAGTGCGGGAAGACACAATATGTTTCTTATTTATGTGGTATAAGAAGTGATGTCTGAAGAATAAGCTTTTTAAGGGTGTTGTTACAAATCTCGTTTCGTTATGGAAGGAAATATAGAAATGTTGACAATGAAAACTTGTGTGTGTGTTTTTTGTGTGCATATTTTTGGTATCTAATCTCTTAAAGATCCAAAGACGATGGGTAGAAATAATAACGCTTGGAAAGTGAGCGTTCTTTTTGGATAATGTTTGATTAACTTGGATATTTTTTCTATAAAAAGGCTCTTCTCGAAGGAGCATAATTTGAAACGAACTATATCTTTTCAAACTTGAGGATTGAAAACAGCTAGAGAGTTTGGTGCCGAAATTGTCATTTTCGCCGTAATTTGGCGACTTAATTTTTTCCCTTTTAAATTCATTTCTAATACAGCTTCATGTCCAAAGAGAAAATCGGGACGACATTTCATAAAATTTTTTATATAACGACATAGTGAATAATTTTCACGGAAGTTAAATAACGGTAGTGCTGCCATCTAGTATCGTCATCAACGTAGGTCACGTGATCGACCATCTTGAGAAAATTTTTAAAAATGTATTTAAAAAATGGTTCGTGGAAAATAATTGAAAAACAGTAGATATGGTTCACAATATGCGCCCTTTTCACCAATAACTCCGTGGACGATCGTCGATCATAGGCACATCAAAATTAGGAGCGACGTTCTTTAATACACTTCCTTAAACATACTACGTTTTATTATTTTTATATACTTATTTCATAAGGCCTTCGTCTATGAGAAGCACAGACTACGAACAAGGTTTCAAAGAAACGGGGTGGCACTGAGTGAAATCAAGGAACCCTCGCAATTGGACGAGTAAGGCCCCCGGCCCTTTTAGTTTTACTTTGGATTTGAACTCCGAAGAGCGTATAGTAATTATCGGGGAACGGAAACATCCCATGGTCAAGATAACGCTATGACCCCATACCCCTTTTAGTTTTACTTTGGATTTGAACTCCAAAGAGCGTATAGTAATTATCGGGAATTAGTTGATAACCACAGACAACATCCCATGGTCAAGATAACGTTATGACCCCATACCCCTTTTAGTTTTACTTTGAATTTGAACTCCAAAGAGCGTATAGTAATTATCGGAAATTAGTTGATAACCACAGACAACATCCCATCGTCAAGATAACGCTATAACCCCATGCCCCTTTTAGTTTTACTTTGGATTTGAACTCCAAAGAGCGTATAGTAATTATCGGGGAACGGAAACATCCCATGGTCAAGATAACGCTATGACCCCATACCCCTTTTAGTTTTACTTTGGATTTGAACTCCAAAGAGCGTATAGTAATTATCGGGAATTAGTTGATAACCACAGACAACATCCCATGGTCAAGATAACGTTATGACCCCATACCCCTTTTAGTTTTACTTTGAATTTGAACTCCAAAGAGCGTATAGTAATTATCGGAAATTAGTTGATAACCACAGACAACATCCCATCGTCAAGATAACGCTATAACCCCATGCCCCTTTTAGTTTTACTTTGGATTTGAACTCCAAAGAGCGTATAGTAATTATCGGAAATTAGTTGATAACCATAGACAACATCCCATGGTCAAGATAACGTCTCGACAGTGACATAAAAAAATACCTCCATTTTGAAAATATATCGGTCAGGTAATCTGGTTCAAAATCCGGCTAAAAAAGGAAGTCGGTCAAAAACGCGCGAAAACATTTCCGGTGGCGCCATCTAGCGGCGGAAAATGGCATTATCGCGGTCAAGCGCCGCCAAGACTACTGAAGTGTCCTTGGCCCCATACTTTTTTCACTTTTTATCGATAAACTCGATCAGGGTATCGATGGGATTACTAGAAAATTCGCAGATGACGTGAAGCTAATGGGGGTAATCGGGAATGAAAGCGATAGGGAGTTGCTCCAGACCAACTTAAACAGGATTGCAGCATGGGCAAATGAATGGAGCATGACGTTTAGCGTTGATAAGTGCATGGTCGCTCATTTTGGTTCGAACAACCCACGGTTCTCTTACGAGTTGAATGGTGTCACTATCCCGGATGCAACTAGGGTCACCGATTTGGGAATTCTCATTGACGAGCGACTTAGGTTTTCTGAACATTGTTCAGCGGTGGTCAAAAAAACGAATAGAATGCCTGGTCTCATTTTCAAAAAGGTCTCTTCACGTTCTCCTGAAGTCATTCTTCCGCTTTTTCGAGGATTAGTTCGTCCTGGACTGGAGTATGCTGTAAGGTTTTGGAGACCATACCTACAGAGGGACATAGACTTGGTTGAAGGGGGTGCAGAGAAGAGCTACGCGTGTCCTTATTGGCACACGGGGCTTGAGTTATGAAGAGAGACTTCATTTTTTGAATATGTTTACATTGGATGAACGCAGGTGTCGAGGAGATATGATCAAAGCGTTCGAAATTTTCAATGGGATGGATAGGATGGACCATGAACTTTTAGTACACCGCCAATCGACTGCTTTTACAAGGGGACACCAGTATCGATTGGTGAGGGACAATGCAAGGTTAAGGCGTCGCAGGGAATTTTTCTCTAATAGGGTTGTCAATAAATGGAACAGCTTACCCCCGGAGGTAGTAAATTGTAACACAATTGACACGTTTAAAAAGAAATACGATAAACATGTTGGGGTAAATCGAGAAGCTCTGCCCATTCTTAGAATAAGACAACCATAATTATTCTTTATGGGCGTTGTACAATATTTTATCATGTGTATATATTGTTTATAATTTGTGTTAATTGCATTTTTAATTGGGTTGCTGTTTTTTTTTAAATATATGACATCCATATTTTTATGGACCACCTCGTTGGGCATTTTGCCTGTTGTGGCGTTGTATTTGTATTTGTAATAGTTTACGAACAGCTGTATCTCCGCACCGAATGTCTACAGTGAAAACCAAGAAGGATCACAAGTCTGTCCGGGAAGAGACTTGTGTGCATCCGAAACCAGACAGCAATGGGACGCCAAGAGGCCGAGGCCATGATGGAAAGGACGGCTATGCCCGGAAAAAACGATACAAAGAAACAAGGGTCCAACCCGAAACCTCAGTTGAACGTGGACTTACTCCAGAACACGTCTGCACCGAATCTCGCGAAGAAGACTCCTTCAGGAAGTCTGAAGGGGTCGTGTGCAGCTCGCTGATGAACGCCTTCGACCAGATCAACGATGAAGAGAGACGTGCCGCTGCTACAAGGAGGAGGAAAAGTGACAAGCTGCTGTCGAAAGAGCTCGTCCAGAACTTCGAGTGCGACGAGCGTTACATCCTTTTGCCAACGACGGTCACCCTTGTTGACTTCGTGAAGACGAACAGATTGAAGCAAGTCTCGGAAACCCCGACGAGGTACTTCACCAAGAACACCAGGAACACGGTCGACCAGGAGTCCTTCGAGTGGAATGAGGAAAGTGTTCTTCGAACGCACCGTCTGCAACAAGATGGTCTCAGATAAGCAGCATCTGGTGAGCCACAAGCTTGAACACTCGACACCGGTCAGTGGACAAAAACAAAGGGTAGCAGCGAATCCTACGCTCGGCTACCCAGAAGAGTCAGTTTCAGAGACACGTTGACGAGCAACACTCAAGGAGCTATTCCATATCCACAAAGTCACCGACTTCAAGCAGCGGCAAGATTGTCCGCCAGTCGCTTGCGAGCTGCCTACGCTTGCGGAATCTGCCAGTCCATATTCGGTCGGAAATTGCAGATGATAAAGCACGCCATGACCCACATGAACTTGGCGTGCGCCGAGGACGAGGAAACGATGATGTCGTCACTGTCATTGCCAGAATCGTGGCAGCTCATTCGCGTCCGGGTGATCGTCTGTCAATACTGTGAGAGGACCTTCGGGGACGAATCCGTTCCAGAAGCGCATAAAGTCAGGGCCGAATTAACCATTAAGCAAAATAAGCACGTGCTTAGGGCATCAATACTAATGGGGCACTACAAAAAGATATCAAATCAGTGGCGTCGGAGCCGCGGGTGCTGTGGGTGCTCAAGCACCCACGATAATTTGTGAAATGCATCCGAGCACCCCCAAAATTGATTCAGAAATTAAAATTTCCGATATAAAACTAAAGATGAGCACCCACAGTTTCGAAACACTTCCGACGCCCCTGTATGAAATGGTATTTTTTTTTAATGTACAATTATTTTTCAATAGCGATCATCCGATGAGGATCCTAAAATTTTAAGAACACTTGATTGTATTAATTGAAGATCATTATCACAAGGATGGCACTAAAGATGAGAAACTAATAATATTGCAAACTAAACTTTACATTATTGCTGATTTTTTCGATTAGCTCTTCACAATTTTCATAAAGTACGCCCAGGGCTGACTTAACATTATCATACGCCCACATACAAAGCGATTCTCCGAGGGAGAGGCACTACGACCTAGATGAAAATTCCTATCTACTTATTTGCATATTTACTCTTAAAAATCGGAACCAGATCTAATTGTCACTTGACACCCCGCAGAAGTGCCCAGATGGGCCCATGCAGTAAACCAAGTTCTACAGAATAAGGGCATGATTTTTGTGGGTCATTAGAGGATCAACTGTGTAGTTTGATCTATAGAAGTAAAAGAAATGCTACCAGGTGTATAAATTACAAACTTGAGAATGTATCTAAAAATAAAAAATACCCAATATATATAACGGTGATTCGTCAGAAATAAGATACCTACAGGTAAGGCCGCAACTGGATACTTGGTTAGCCGGGGCAACCACTCATTTAGGCACCCCCCCCCCGTAATTCTGAATGATAGGTAGAATGGCTAAATCTGCGCCCTCTTTTCAATGCGCCCGGGGCACCAGACCCGCCTGCTCCCCCCAATAGTTGCGGCCCTGTCTATTGGCAATAAATGTATTATGGCCATTCTAAGATCCAATGGTTTCTCCTTGGAGTGTTGTTACAGCCTTTATCTCATCAACCGTTCGTCGTAGTCATGGTTCTAATTTTAAAAATTCTCAAAATGTGACCAGAGATCACCGTGTACGAGTTTCGAGAATGAAAATACAGTGCAGGCAAAATAAAAAAAATACATTTTTATACGATCCCTTTCCCCTCCCCACGTCCTCTAACTTCCAACTAGACAGTTGTTGTTGCTCTTTCTCTTCTGAGCCCAACAAACAAATTGCATGTTTTTAACTGCATTATTCCCCGAGATATTAAAATCGTGGACAGGTCCGGGCTTATGAGAATTTCGCGGATCAATGCAAAAAAAATATTTTGCGGTCTCACTAAAATTTTTTTTTGTAGTTGCTCCCCGACTTACAAACACTTTTCAAGTTTCCGAAAATCTTGAAGGGGAAATTTTTTTTCAGAATGAACGCATTTTATTACACTCATTTTGTCATTATTTCAGGAACGCGTTGATGGTCTGGATCGTAATCAAACAGGATCCATTGAGATGGAATGGCGTTTAAATTTGTTTTACGAAATTCATAAATTATTAGTAATAGTTATCATGGTCCACGTGCTGACACTTGATCGTGGCTCGAACCATATTAAACAGACATAAATTCTTGTCATACTTTTAAAGCGCTTCATCATGTCTTTATCAAATATACGTTGCAATTCGATAACTTTGATCATTTTTCGAATTTTCTATTGCCGTTTTTGTTTAATTAATGTAAATTAATAGAAGCAAAGGAATCCAAGCACTGGAATTCCATGACCCCCACAAGGGTGGGGCTGACGGGCAGGATCGTCGTAATCGCATCATGGGTCCCCGAGCCAAGGAATTTTTTGGAAGGCACTACCTGAAAAATTCTCGAAAAATTCAACTGCGTCTCGTTTTTCTGAGGCACCTCTTGAGGCTTTTCGGGCACGGCCCGGGGTGGGGGAGGCACGCGTTGAGACGGCACTGCCTAACGTTCGCACCAGGCGTCCTCACTTTTTCAGTTTTGAATCTGGTAACCCTATCTGAAGACCACATAATCCGAATTTTCTATGTCTGTATGTCTGTCCAAGTGAGTGAAAGAGTGATTGGCCATAAGAATGATTGTATGAGTGGCCAAGTGAGTGACCGACTGAATGCTTAGATGAGTTTCCGAGTGACTGATTGAGCGTATGAGTGACCAAGAGAGTGATCAAGTGATTGACCGTATCAGTGACCAAGTGATTAACCCCATGAGTGACTGAGTTATTCACTGTATGAGTGACCAAGCGAGTAACCGAGTGATTCATTGTATGAGTGACCAAGTCATTGACCGTGTAAGTGTCCAAGTGAGTGACCGAGTGATTAACCATATGAATAATTATATGATTGACCAAGTGAGTGACTGTAGGAGTGACCAAATGAGTGACCGAGTGATTGACCACATGAATGATTGTATGAGTGACCAGGTGAGTGACGGTATGAGTGTCCAAGGGAGTTACTGAGTGATTGACCATATGAGTGGCCGAATGAGTAACCGAGTGAGTGCTTATTTGAGTTTCCAAGTGAGTGACTGTGTGGTTCACTGCATGAGTGACCAAATGAGTAACCGTAATAATGAACAAGTGAGTGACGGAATGAGTGATCAAGTGAATGATCGTGTGAGTGACCAAGCAAGTGACCGTATGTGTGACCGTAATAATAACCAAGTGGATGAGGGACAGTAGGAATGACCAAGTGACCATATGAGTGATCAAGTGAGTGACCGCATGCGTGGCCAAGTGAGTGATCGAATGAGTGACCAATCGAGTGACCGTATGATTTACCAAGTGAGTGACCGGATGATTGACCTGATTATTGTCTGCAAAGATGACCCCCACCTTATAGGTGGTTATGTAGTACTTTAATAGGCCCTAAAAATTTGGAATTTGCTGTGAAGCATAAAATAATTGTTTCCAAATTTATACGTTGCAGCGAAGTTTTTCAACACATATATAAGCTGGAGTTTAAACAGTCCTGAAGAAAAACATTATAATCCCCCAAACTACCCCCCCCCCCTCCCCGTCACACTTAATACGTACGCCAATGCATTTGTGACAGCAATATACATTATATTATGCTTTGTGCAAATTTCTGCCGTATACTCACCTTACAAGGGGTGAAATGTCGGGTTTCAAATGAGATATCCGGTCCAACTCACGTAGTCACTCACTTGGTCATTCATATGGTGACTCACTTGATCACTCATACGGTCATTCACTTGATGATTCATACGATTACTTACTTTGTCACTCACTTTGTTACTCCTGCGGTCATTTCTACGGTCGCTCATACGGTCAGGGCAGGTGAAATGCCAATCGGTAAATGTCTACCGATATAAAATAACTTACTTGATCATTCATACGGTCAGGGCAGGTTAATTGTTACGGATAAATGTCCAGCTTACTTGGTTATTCATACGGTCACTCATTTGGTCAATTGCACCATCATTCATATGTTCTCCCATACGGTCTGGGCAGGCGAAATGTCGGGGGGGGGGGTAAATGTCCAACTCGATCACTGATAGGGACACTCAATTGGTCACTCACCGGGTCGCTTATATGGTCAGGGCAGGCGAAATGTCCGGGGCGAAATTTCCGGGGGCCAAATATACCGAGGCGAAATGTCAGGAGAGAAATTTCCGGGGGCCAAATGTAACGGGGACGAAACGTGCTAAGGGCGAGATGTCGGGGACGAAATGTCGGAGGCGAAATGTCGGGGGCAAAGATTCCGTGAACCCGTGAACCCCTTGGCAGTGCTTAGAACGGTGTCCCCCAACATCTTTTGTCGGAACATCACGTGACTCGGTGAAAACAAACACGATCCCCCCCCCGTTATTTCCTTATGGCATAAATAGGAGTTTAAAACAATAAATAAAATATATTTTCAGCATCGATGAGATAATTCCAAAATTAATGAAAGAGATAATTTCATCATTAATGAAAGAAACAAATCCAGAATTGATGAAACTAATTATTCCAGAAGTAATGAAAGAAATAATAATTAATAAAGGAAATAATTCAAGAAATAATTCAAGAAATAATTCAAGAAATAATGAAAGAAAATTCAAGAAATAATGAAAGAAAATTCAAGAAATAATGAAAGAAAATTCAAGAAATAATGAAAGAAAATTCAAGAAATAATGAAAGAAAATTCAAGAAATAATGAAAGAAAATTCAAGAAATAATGAAAGAAAATTCAAGAAATAATGAAAGAAAATTCAAGAAATAATGAAGGAAAATTTCAGAATTAATGAAGAAAAATTCAAGAATTTATGAACGCAATTATTCCACATTAATGAAACAAATGATTCCAGTATTAATGAAATAAATAATTTAATCTTTTTTTCACCTTTAGATGAGTTCTCTATCCTTTTTTTAATCCTTAAAACCCAATATTTAGAGACCGAACTGTACATTTCTATGGGCAAATTGCCACGCGGGAACTTAGTTTTCACCGAGTCACGTGATTTCCCTGCATTTGATGTCGGCTGGATGCTCCCTCCAGTAATATAAGCTCGATGCAAGTTTCAGAATCTCTGTCGTCTGCTTCTCTCCAGGTTACTTGTTTTGGACGTCTCCTTGTGTCTTAAAAAAATATCTGAACTGGCAGTTGGAACTTCCAGTTCTGTTTGTGAGCGTAGAGAACCGAACAAACCGACTTTTTGTCTGTCGTCTGCTCATTAAGAGGTTCTTTTTTATTTTGGACGTCTCCTTATGCTCAAATAAAATAACCGAACTTGTAGTTTAAACTTCCAGCTCAGTTTATGAGCTTTGTTTATAAGGAACTGAGCAGAATAAAGAATGTAGCTTTTTACTTTAAACTCCATCATCACCACATGAGTCGCTTTCAAATTTGAGTTCAGATGGCAGCACATTACTATAAAGTGGAGTGTGGAAAATTTCACTTTTTACGATCTTACCTTGCTTACGTCTTATCTTGATCTTATCTTACGTCTGCTTGTGTGGAGGTCCTTTGTTTTGGATGTCTCCTTGGGTCTTGAAAAAATTACTTAAAGCCACGTGCGTCTGCAGCCTGCGGTAGACCTGTATGAAAAGTGAAAAGCATTGCGATTTGGTGAAAATCTGGCTTCATCTTCGAATTTATTGCTCAAGAAACTTCCTGCCGTGAATGATTCCATCAAGCCTGAAAGTGACACTGTTGAAAACAAAATAAATGTTTCATTGGAGGTCATTTATTGAAAAATGAAGTTGTGAATGCAGAAATTATCGCACCCACGTCCTGCAGCAGGGTTTTCCAACCGGTGTTCCGCGGAAGCGGATTCCGTGAGAGCATTTTTGGGGTTTCGCGGAATCAAAAGTGACGGTACCCCAAAAATCCCGGAACCCTGATAGCTTCAAAAAATTTTTTGTTACTATTTCACGTGAAGCAATTTTTTTTATTTGATTTTTGTTGAGAACGTGTACTCTAAAAAAATTTTTGATAATTTGACCTGAAGGAGACAAACAATATTCGTGTTGGTTCCTTTCTTTCTTTCTTCCTAATAATTAAAAACCTGTAATTCGCATCGTATCGCTAAGTGTGTGTGTGTACGCGTGTTCGTGTGTGTGTGTTGCTTAAATCTTGAGTTTTGTTATATTGTTCTCCAAAAGATTTGAAAGAAAAAAACGTAATTTTTCACTTTCTTTAAAAAAGTTTTTTTTTCCTCATATCTAAGCAAAGCAGAAATGCATAGAAATCCAGTTTCTAAAAGAAAAGAACCGAAATACTGCATCAGTGTTTCTCAAACCATGCATCCATGTAAAAGAGGGTGAAGCGATTGTTGGCGATGTTTTCTGAATGAATATTGCGATTTCTGTTTGTCGTGTCTTCTTCATATCATCAAGTATGTTGTAATATGATGACAAGGCTTCCTCTACCAATTTTTCTAAATGTGAAGAGCGTACCATATGGGGATCTATGCCATGAAAACAATCCATTGCTGATTTGAACGCGCGAAGCCTTTCCGCTATGTTACTCATGGTGAACCTGTCTTCTACTTTTTTATCTTGATCTTCATCTGGTACCGCTTCAGTTTCAGGAGTAGTCAACCTGCATTAATTCCTCCTCGGTCAACACCTCTGAATTGCTATTAATTTAGCTGTTCGACTTCCTCTATATCCATATCATTGAACCCTTCTCCACCCACCTGTTTCGCTAACGTGACAATGTCTTTTATAGTTTCTTCAGTTGGCTCTGTAGAAGTGGTTGTATCCTTTAGTGCACATTGTGGCAAAAAGTGCACATTGGTTAATCCAACCCAAGAGAACTGTTTCTCTCTTGGGGGCTGCCACGGCTCTGGTGATGACAGTAATGTCATTAGCGAACCATTCTAAATATGCACAACTCAAATTTTGTAAACAAAACACATGAATGACGATTTCTGTGTGTTGAAAAAAAAATTCCAATAGAGGAAAAAAAAACTGCGAATACGGGGGGGCGACTGTATATAGTACAATGGTCTTGACATCAGCTACTCTGTCGTCTGCATGCTCCGGTTTGAAGGGAAGGGAAAGAAAACACACAAGAGTGAAGAGAACATGGGTAAAACGCTCGGCGCACGACGCATTTGAGTCCTCCAGAAGCAGTCGGTCAATCACGCCCGACGTATTGCGCTCCGTAGGTGACGGCTTTTCTTATTGGTGAGTGGACGACGTGTCGCACTGGGCGATTCATGTTGCACGCGGCACAGAAAACCTGCTCCTAGGAAAACCCGGCATGGGGCGTTTTCATAGAATTTCGTTTCATCAAAGTGGTTTGGACGGCCAACTGACCAATCAAAAGTCTGAATTATTATACATTCCTGCTCACTTCCATGGATATATGGACCTGTCAACAATTTCCATCGAATCGGAAATTCGATATTTTAAAATAGTTTGATGTTTGGCTGGCTCCAACTTCCAGGAATTTCTTTCTAGTCACAATGGGCCGTACTCGAAGCCTGGGTTCTCTATTTGCTTGTAATTCCCCCCCCCCCCCACCCCGTTTTGTCCAGCCCTGAATAAACAAAGAAATATATACGTAACATATATACAGTCGAATCCGTTATAATGAAAATCTCGTTTTAACGAACACTTTTTTTAATCCCCCCAGATAAGTAAACATGGGAACAATGCAGAACACTAGAATTACTTTTATAACGAAATTTCGTCATAACGAAGTGATTTCTCTAGTCTCTTGGAGTTAGTTATATATATATGGATTCGACTGTATATAAATTTTTACTTGCATACTTTGTATATACTCCTTCTCGCGACCCCACCCAGGGGTTTTGCGAGATCCAGGAGATTCGTAGGGGGGGGATGCACTTATACTTCGGGGACAGTTCAATCGATAATAAATTGCCTATGGCGATAGGCCGGTAGTTGTACTCTCCTTGAATGAATGAATGTATATTTTTACGTAGATCCTGATCAAACTAGAATGGTGCTCAAGAGCAGAGTCGTACCGCCCCCCCCCCCCCAACAATTAGATTAATTTCTGTTGTGAAAAATCTCAGAAGAAAAATTTGCCCATTTTTTGACATCATTTCTGTTTTGCTAGCCCCCATCATGAGCCCCCGGGGTCAAGTGATTTTTCAGAGGTCCTACGTGGAAAATTCTCGAAAAATTCAACTACTTCTCGTTTTCCTGAAGTCTCCTTCTTTTGAGGCCCCCGGCCGAGCCTGGGTGGGTCCATGCGTTAAGACGACACTGGTGTGCACGTGTAGTTCTTCCTATTAGTTAGACAGCAGCTACAGTACTAGTAACTAGAAATTCCTAAATAAAAAGCATGTAGATGTCATTTTGCATGTGAATATTTTTTTGTAAATAAATATGCACTGAGACAAATAGAAAAGATGCATTTAGAAACGTATTTGCGTTTTTATGTGGGGTTATTTGTTCTTTAACATATATTTTCTCAGTTTTAGTGCATATTTGCATATTTTTGGTGCATATTTTTCGCCATTTTTAGTACATATAATTAGGGATCTAATTATTGCAATCATTTCACGTATTGTTACCAAAGTGAATGAGACTGTCCTTGAGCAGGACCGACCTATGTGGGGCGAAGGTGGGGACAAAAACCTTGTGGGGAAAGGGCACAAGGAATTTCTTCCAAAAAAATTTTGAGTTGGAGCCAACTTTCCAAAACCAATTAACAGAAATTTATGTAATTCTTGGGGGGGGTGCGGTACGACTCTGCTCTTGAGCCCCATTCTAGTTTGATCAGGATCTACGTAAAAATATACATTCATTCATTCAAGGAGAGCACAACTACCGGTCTATCGCCATAGGCAATTTATTATCGATTGAACTGTCCCCGAAGTATGAGTGTATCCCCCCCACCTACGAATCTCCTGGATCTCGCAAAACCCCTGGGTGGGATCGCGAGAAGGAGTATATACAAAGTATACAAGTAAAAATTTATATACAGTCGAATCCATATATATATAACTAACTCCAAGAGACAGGAGAAATCACTTCGTTATGACGAAATTTCGTTATAAAAGTAATTCTAGTGTTTTGCATTGTTCCCCTGTTTACTTATCTGAGAGGATTAAAAAAGTGTTCGTTAAAACGAGATTTTCATTATAACGTGTTCGTTAAAACGGGATTCGACTGTATATATGTAGCGTATATATTTCTTTGTTTATTCAGGGCTGGAAAAAACGGGGGGGGGGGAGATTTGTGCATTTTGTATATATCACTGCTAAATCAGTTTAGGGATGACCCAAAATTTTCTGATTTTATAATTAACTGTCTTCCAACATGGGAAGGGGCAGGGACGCTACTGGCGGGGGGGGGGGGGAGCAAGTGGGTCTGGTGCCCCGGGAGGCTGAACCAGAATGGGCACCGAATTCACCCTTTAACTACTTCTTCTACATGCAAGTGGGGGGGGGGGGTTGCCAACATTCCGGATTAGCCCGGGATACTGTCTAGTTGCGGCCCGGTCAAATCAAATACGATCACATCCAGGTGTCCAAAAGTTGAAAGAATAGAAAATCTTGTGGTTTAGTCAACAGATGGCACAAGCTTCGATAATGTACAATATCAACTTTAAACTACGGAAATTATTGAAATAAAGTTACTACAAGTTTCAAAATTTCATAAATCATTTTTAATAAGTACCTGAGCGACATAAAAATGAGATAGATTCGCAATGTTTTTTAATTGAATAGCTGTAATGTGGCAACAGTGTCAATTATGTTTTGTTTTTGATATTTCAAATTTGGCAACGCCAAATGATTTGTTTATATTTACAACAGACGACAAACAACAACTTCAAATGTCGGTGAAATTGATAGGCAAGATTTCCCCTTATACGGGGAACATGTTGTTCGAGATACTCGGCAATTTGAAAAATTACGGAGTCGGCCGAGTCGTCTTGAGGAACAGTTACGTCAAGGAGTATCCCGAGACGAGTTTCTTCATTATACGCCGAGTCGTGCCGTTGCGCGAGACCATAGGCGAAGGTCCCGATGTAAGTACTGCCCTAATTAAGCTGGGTTTTCCTAGGAATACGTGTTTTGCGCCGCGTGAACCGAATAGTATAATTTTGCGTCGGCAGCAACGTGTTACATAATCACGCTATGTGTTTGTGTTTTCCTAGCGTGGCGCATCAGATCAGGACGGCTATATTACAGTATATGGACCTGACATCAGCTACTCTGTCGTCTGCATGTTTGAAAGGAAGGAAAGACAACACACGAGTGAAGAGAACATTGGCGAAACGCGCGGCGCACGACGCATTTGACTCCTCCAGAAGCAGTCGGCCAATCACGCCCGACGTAAAGCGCTGTCGTGATGCGTATTGCGCTCTGTAGGAAAACAGTCGTGCTGTTTTTCTTATTGGTGAGTGGATGACGCGTCGCGTTGCGCGCAGCACAGGAACCCGGCTTCACAGCAGTAGCAACCCCCTCCAAATGGCTGGAAATACCGGGCTATCGGTATACATTATTGCTTAAGAAAAAAATAATAATTATACGTATATGTTATGGTGAATGTGATAAATTGGTTATACTTACAAATTGTCTTGGTAAGTTTGATAAATTGATCACGCTTTTACCAGTGATTATGTATAATACCCAAGAGAGTCGTTCAAAAGTTTCAAGTATTTATCAAATTTATAAACGACACTTGGGTATTATGTAATAATTGTCTAGTTTAGTATGTGTGATGAACATAGTCACGCCCTGATACAATGAGAAATTTTACGCTCATACCGAAATATGATACAATACATGTATGTGTGAGAGCGAATTATATAATGTGTTATCATATACAAATGTTTTGACAGCTGGCTGATGCTAAGATAAATCCGGGAAAGAAAATTCAACTGCCCTTGTGGGAAACCGAGCCCGCATCTTCTCACTTGCCAGATGAGTGTCGTAGACCCCCTTAGACTACAAAGTCAACTAATTCTCTTTCCTTAGAGCTTATGTGCGCTGAACAGGGACCATATATGGACAGCCAGGCTTAACTTGGGCCAAACCTCACAATTTCTGTCACCCCTACTAGATGGCGACGTATCAGAAGATACATGTCCATGTATGGCCAAGATCAGTGCACACGAGCTCTAAAGAAAGAGGCTTTGTAGCCTAATGGTCTAGAGTGCTCACCTGGCAAATCAAAGGACATGGGTTCAATTCCCTCGCAAGGTAGGGATGGGACGGATAGTGATTTGGCCGAATATTTGGCTGATGGTTTGGCCAAATATTGATTTTCTTGAAATTCATCAATAAATTATAAATAAAAATGGTGTTTTTAATTGAAAATGAAATTATTGGTAATTTTAAATGATATTGAATTTTCCTTCCTGAATTTATCTTCACATCAGCCAGTTGTCGAAACCTCTGTAGTGATAGCAGAGGAGCGACATCATCTTTAGATATTATCATATAGTTAGATTTATCATGTTTACCAATGGCGCTTGGGTGCTATGCATAATCACCAGTACGAATGATTAATTTAGGGAAATTTATCAAACTTACCAAAATGCACGTCGATTACGCATAATAGCAGGTTATTATGTATAATGAAATTTATCACATATACCGCAACTTGTATATCTGATTGCGGACCCATCTCTGCTCTTGATGTCCCCAGGGACTGCCTGAACACATTGGCATATCCTGGCTCTTTATGGGGAAATGCGAGCCGATCTCCCCGTTAAAAAGTCTCGCCACAGAGAGCAACAGTCCTACAACGGTAAATCATTCAACCATAACACTTCACTCATAGTTAGTAAAACTGGGGGCAGATGACAGCACTACACATAACAAGCATTACACAGAAAACAAAAACTTTACGTCAGGTTGCACTACACGTACACGCACATTCCCGCATGTACCGATTCGTTGGGGGGTTCCGCGGGGGGGGGGGGTGTAGCAGTAGTAGGTAGGGGGCTCGGGGATCCATGATGCAGCCACCTCGTTGGGCAATTTGCCTGTTGTGGCGTTGTATTTGTATTTGTATAAAGTGCATGGGGGCTGCCCTCTTTAGTTTTCATCTGTGATTTTTGATATTATGTGAATTGGTGGTCAGTATTATGAACCCTTCCCACAAGGGTGGGGCTGACAGGGCTCAGGCCAAACTCATGGGAAAAATCGGTCCATGCAGAAAATTTATTGGCTTTTGTAGGTTACTACTCTAAAGGTTCATCAAACAAAAAGAATAATCAGAATTTGGTTTTATAAATTTAACACAGCGCTTTTCTTAATGTTTAATGATTAGGTATTTTTGCTGATAGATGGCAATACATTCGTTGTGGATATGTGTGGGGAAAAATTCCAAGCCATTTCAATGTATATGTCTTCCACACCTACACCCGATTTCATTGAACTTTTCATTTTTTTCAACTCTTGGGAGTACGTCGACCGAATAATACTTCTTATTTTGGACGTAACTTTTTTCACTTTGAAACCTCATAGCTTCTACATGTGGCGCCCACAATGGGGTAGCTGCGAGACTTGGGGGAAATTTCTATAATTTTTCGTTCTTTTACACTGTAAATTCACTATGGAGGTACCTGCTGAAAATCCCATACAAGGGACTGTGCTATTACCACTTGACCATACATGCACCTAGTACACATTCCTCTAAAGACTTTCTAACGGATTGGTACGTGCTGCAATGTGCGTGCACATGTTGTGAACTCAACATAAAGTTTGTTTCGATGTAATGCTTATTATGAGTAGTGCTACCATCTGCCATCAATTTTTCCAACTACGAGTGAAGTGTAAGTGAAGATTGAATGATTGTACCATTGTAGGCCTAATGCTCTTTGCGGCGAGACTTATTAATGGGTGCTCAGCTTTTGCATTCACGCCTCGAAGCTGGATGGGAAGCCTCAAAGGGGGCCATGCATCTACTATTTTCAACATTGATTGATTTTTAGATTGTTTGTTTTGGAGTAGTTTTCATGTCTCTAATACAGTGAATCCCGCTTATAATGTTTTTCAAAAAAATCGTCATAAAAAATGTTGCAAGTGGGAAAAATGCTTTAAATGGGAAATCTCTTAATGAGAATCACACTGAGTTGGGACCACGGAAATAGGTCGTTCTAAGTGGGAAAATGTTCTAAATGTGAACGTTGTAAGCAGTATTGGCTGTATATTTAACAAACATTCGTGTTGAAGATATTCTTCTACAACCCCTAGGGTTGTGTCCTCCAATCACTTTGCCATTTTACATTTCCGAGGAGTTCGAGCTAAAGGGAGTGTAAACAGGTTCATGCTCAAGATCAAAATAAACACCCATGCGTTAGAGCAGTGGTTCTCAACCTGGGCCATATGGCCCCTTGTGGTCCTGGGATATTCTAGGGGGGCCACGGGAGAAAATCAGAAGAAAGGTGATCCACGATAGGTGGTAAAGGGAGTCATAGAGAGCTGTGACGAGAAAAACTTTAAAAGTGAGACATGGTTGAAAAATATTACTACTTTCAGAATCCATCAGATCCATCCATAGAACCAGAGACATCTTAACCCTTGGGTCTATGTGGGCATGACCCGAGTCTTCATGTCTATAATGGAGGGAGGGGACTGCACTATAGGAGATCTGGTACTATTATTTTCATACGTAAGCTGTTATTTCCAGCTAAGTATGGAGGGCCGCCAGAGCAACGGTTGATGTGTTGGGAGGGTCGATTTATCGTGCAGATTCGTTGGATCGTCCGTATTTTACACAGACCATTTTTTACCATATAGTTTGACTCCTGGGAGAGATGATAATCCACCATTTGAATTCGTGCCTATCCAGGATTCCAGAGATTGATCTGATTTATTAAAGTTTCATTCATAATAAAAAAATAGGAAGTATCTCACTCTTGGATGAGGGGGCCCTGGATAGGGCAGGGGGGCCACGAGAAAAAAATGTGATCCATAGGGGAGCCATGAGCTGAAAAAGGTTAAGAAACACTGCGTTAGAGAGCAGAATGTGAACCCCTTCCAGGTCACACCCACTGCCTCATGCTCATAAGCCTGCTTAACTGAAAAAATAGAATACAGTTTATTTACTTATCAACTAAATCACTTGGCATCTAATAATAATGGACCATAAACAGCCCTTAACATCTGCATACATTTTAAAGTACTTGACGACTTGAAATTTAGTTAACTATGGAATCACTTGTCGCTCTGTAAATGGGCTTTGAGTTAAATCTGCCCGGGAACCCCCCCCCCCCCCTTTTTCTTCCTGTAGCTCACTACTGTGCACAACCTTCGTGGTTCACAGAATTTTGATGGCATTGCATTTCAATGTATTTTGATAGTTTTGGCCGGTTGAATCCATTGTTAGCCAGCCGGTGGCCTGAACAAATTTCAGCAACGATTTAACGAAAACTGCTGAAATGTAAATCGTATATTGTGCGTGATATTGACTGAAATTTGTTTTTCCTTTCTAGGAACTGATATACGGGAAGGTTTGGGTCGATGAAGTCTTCAGAGGTAAGTCTTATCAGACTTTGATGAGCGCAATATAAGCATTTCTGTTCCGAGCATTGCCCAGCTGCCCTCCACTATAGTATGTGTGTAATAACATACATAATTGATTCTATATGACCATGTAGTGTGATAATTAGGGCTTGACAAAATCAAAATATTTTGGCACCAGCCAGATTTTTTAGGAGCCAAGCATGATATTTTGCTCAGGAAAAATGATCCTAAATAATGTCTTCTTCCTATGTTAGACACCATAAATGAAATCAGAAAATTTTGTTTCACCCTTAGACTCCAATTTAGAAATTTGCTGAAATTTAGCAACCACATTTAGAAAAATTTTGGTTCCAATACCGATTTTCTAGTCACACCGCTGGTGTCTGGAGTTTGTCCAGCCAGTGCTAACAGATAAGACTAATTTACACCAATGGACCTCTTGAGATGTGTATAAATAAATAAGCAATCACATTTTTCTGGTTGTTAATGTCAGAGCACTGATGCCAACCCAAATTCCAGCGCCACCATTGGAAGGAGGATTTCAGAACGAAAGAAGGGTGACAAATTCATCTTTTATAGGGGGGGGGGGGGGTGTTGCCAAAAGCATGCTTACCCTGATGGAGTATCTAGTCAAAGGCCCCACCAATAGTAGTTCTTTAAGATTTTCATACCATCAGGTGCAGATCCAGGACAATGGGATGGGAGAGGCACATTGTATAAGTTCATTTGATCGTCCCATATCTAATGGGACAGACAAATTTTCCCATATTTGGCTTTTGGGAGGCCGTTTGTTCCATTGGTCCCCCCCCCCCCCACCATCCCTGGATTCGCACCTGCGAAGGCAGACGTCTTCAGCTGCGAATGGATCAGAGTCAGACATCTTCAGCTGCAACTAAAGCTGACGCAAATATCTTCAGCTGCGAATAGAGCTGGGGCAAACATCTTCAGTTGTGAATGGATTGCAGGTAGGCATCTTCAGCTGTGAGTGGAGCGAAGGCAGACATCCTCAGCTGTGAATGCAGTGGAGTCAGGCATATTCAGCTGCAGATGAAGCTGATGCAGATATCTTCAGCTGCAAATAGAGCGGAGACAGAGACATCTTCAGTAGTGGATGGGAGCAGAGGCAGGCAGATCCAGGGCAATGTGTTAGATGAGTGTCTTATTGAGAAGGTGCATCGGCTCGTTCCATGTTTTACAGGACAGACGAATTTTCCCTCATATGATATTGGCTTTTGGTAGGGGAGGGTGGTCATCCCCATTTGGATCTGCGCTAGCATGTAATTGCTTATCTCCCCAATTCCATGGAATTTCTGTGCTTAATGTTTGAAAATATGCAGGGTGTCTTAGAATTCTATCTAAAATCAGATAGGGACCCAGGGACGCAACCTATTTATTTGAGAGATACGAGCATCAACCCACTTCAGAAGTCGCCAATATTTGCTAACTTTGCTCACGTCCCGAGCATCGAGACGAAAACTTGTTAATTCCAGTCACGGGCGATCACAAAGGTGAAAAAAATCGTCCCCTTCTTTCTTCTGTTATTGAATTTTGTACATGGAGGGGGGGGAGATATTTTTTCCCTCTCATGCTAGAGTTGTTACTTTAGGAATTTTTTATTTTCTTTTTGGCGCTAGTGGCGTAAATTCCATGCCAACATGCGTTGGAAACAAGATTTACGACCGTAGATGCTCTTGAAAAAATTGACTTTTTGTGTACACTTCTCTACATTTTGACGGCAGAATTCTAGGACACACCCTATGTACGGCCTATTTATCAAATATTTCAGGTAGGAAACTACCGGGAGAGAGGTTGCTGGACCACGCCACGTATCTGCCGGACTTCAAGCTCGTGCCAAAAGAGGACGAGGATTTCTACCTGAACTTCAAGTCGCAAGACAAGCTGGCCATCCTCCCGAAATACGACGACCTGCCGCCGTTACTACGAGAGGTCATGAAGAGGCAGACCGGCAGAGACATGAAGCTCGAACTTGTCTACGAAAACTTGTCCGAACATTTAGTGTATAAAGTTGCCGAAGGAGGAGAGACTGCGGACACTTTAACGAAGGTCGAGATCCCAGAAAAATTTCTTATTGGTGTCAAGAGGAAAGAAGTGCCAGAGTTACAATGAATGTCCCGTTTTTTGTTTTTTAACTTGCGTGTAGTTACTGTACTTATATAGTTTGTTTATGTTCAAAACTAATAAAAAAATTTCTATGATTGAATCTTTGTTCATTCTTTGATTTAAAAAGAAAATGACCAATTAGTTAAATTTGTGGCTCCCTCTTGTTGTTGGCTGAGAGGAGCTTACACGGTGGCATTTCTTGGCTCCCAAGTGACCCGATAGGCATGGAAACGTAGTTAGAGTAGAGTAAACTTTTTTGCAGTAGTTGGAGAAAAATCTGAAACTCGAAAAAAAAAAAAATTAGAATTCAAGTTTGAATTACTGGCTGACCATATTTTTTTTCTCGAGATAAAATCGGTATTACAGAAACGGGACATCGCCAAAAGTGATGCTAGGGGTGCCAACTATTGTATGAATCACTGAAACATCGCCAATTGCGGGAAATGAAGCATCACTGCAATCACAGAGGATCCTAAAATTTTAATAACTTGATTATATGTGTTGAAGATCATTATCACAAGGATGGCACAAAAGATGAGAAACTAATAATATTGAAAACTAGACTTCACATTATTGCTGAGTTTTTCTATTAGTTTTTCACAATTTTCATAAAGTACGCCCCCAGGGCTATCTTAACATTATCATACGTCCACATACAAAGCGATTTTCGGAGAGAGGGACTACAACCTGGCTGAAAATTCCTATCTACCTATTTACATATTTACTCTTAAAAATCGGAACCAGATCTAATTGTCACTTGACACCCCGCAGAAGTGCCCAGATGGGCCCATGCAGTAAACCAAGTTCTACAGAATAAGGGCATGATTTTTGTGGGTCATTAGAGGATCAACTGTGTAGTTTGATCTATAGAAGTAAAAGAAATGCTACCAGGTGTATAAATTACAAACTTGAGAATGTAATCTAAAAGAAAAAAATACCCAATATATAACGGTGATTCATCAGAAATAACATACCTATTGGCAGGGCCGCAACTATCGTAATGTTGAAAGATAGGTTAAATGGTTAAATTTGCGCCCCCCCCCAAACTTTTGTGATGCGCCCGGGGCACCAGACCCACCTGTTCCTCCCCCCCCCCCCCCCCCCGCCGCTACTTGTGGCCCGCCTATTGGTGGTAATATGACCATTCTAACATTGAATGGTTTCTCCTTGGAGTGTTGTTACTGCCTTTATCTCATCAATCGTTCGTCGTAGTGATGGTTCTAATTTTAAAAATTCTCAAAATATGACCAGAAATCACCCTGTACGAGTTTCGAGGATGAAAATACAGTGTACACAAAATAAAAAATGTAAATTTTTAAATGATCCCCCGTCCTCTAACTTCCAATTAGACAGTTGTTGCTCTTTCTCTTCTGAGCCCAACAAACAAATTACACGTTTTAACTGCATTATTCCCCGAGATATTTCAATTCAAAAATCGGAAACAGGTACGGGCTTGGAATTTCGCGGCCCAATGCAAAAAAATATTTTGCGGTCTCCAAAAAAATTTTATGTAGTTACTCCACCACTTACAAACTTTCGAGTTACGAACGTAAATCTTGAAGGGGAAATTTTTTTTTTCAGAAAACGCATTTTATTACTCATTTTTTCATTATTTCAGGAACGCGTTGAGTCTTGTTGAACAAAATTCTTATTAATAATTAGCGTGGTCCACCTGCTGACTCTTCATCGTGGCTCGAATTATATCTAACAGACATAAATTCTTGTCATACTCTTAAAGCGCTTCCATCATCTCTATGAAATATACGTTGCAATTCTAAAACTGATCATTTTTCGAATTTTTTATTGGTTTTTTTTTTTTAATTAACGACCTCCAGAAGGGTGGGGCTGCCAGGCAGTATCGTCTTAAAAGCATCATGGGGCCCCGAGCCAAGTTATTTTTTACAGGCCCACCTGAAAAATTCAACTACGTCAGTTTTTCTGAGGCCCTTTCTGGTGGGGGGGGGGGCATGCGTTAAGACGGCACTGCCAAATGTTCGCACCAGGCGTCCTCCTCTTTCAGTTTTGAATCTGGTAACCCTATCTGAAGACCACATAATCCGGATTTTCACTGATTTGTTCGATCATCCATATTGTCCGAATTTTTTTGTGGAAAGAAATAATTATATTTTCTACATAAAATCGATTCTTGCAAATGTACGAATTTTGTTACCGAAATTTTCGTCTCGTAAAAAAAAATTTTATGCTAAAAAATAACAAAGAACTCTCTCGCTCTCTTTTTTCATCATCGCATGAGTTCAGCACCAACAGTATCAAGCCTCAGAATCTCTGTCGTCTGCTTCTCTCCAGGTTCCTTGTTTTGGACGTCTCCTTGTGTCCTGAAAAAATTACTACACTGGAAGTTCGAACTGTCAGTTCTGTTTGTCAACTTAGCTTGTAGGGAACCGAACAAACCGGTTTCTTGTCTGTCGTCTGCTCATTAAAAGGTTCTTTGTTTTGGACGTCTCCTTATGCTCAAATAAAATAACCGAACTTTCAGTTTTAATTTCCAGTTCAGTTTATGAGCCTTGTTTACAAGGAACTGGGAGGAATAAAGAATGTAGTTTTTTAATTGAATTTCATCATCACCAGAAAGTCACTTTTGAATTGGAGATTAGATGGCAGCACCTACTATAAAGTGGAGTGTGTAAATTCACTTCTTACGATCTTACCTATCGTCTGCTAATTTGGAGAGATTTTCTTTGGATAGGCTGACCATATTTCTTCGAGAGAAATACGGGACATCGGGATTCCAAATACGGGAAAATACGGGACATCGCCAATTATCGCCAAAAACGACGCCAAAACCAAACAAAGTTGCCAAATATTGTTGAGATTACGGAAAATCACAATGGCGGGAAATGATGCATTACCACAAGTAGCAGTGGATTAAAATGTATTCCACGAAAAAAAAAACGTTCACCATGGCAAATGTGGGAGATTAATATTCTCATATATAGTAGTAATTATCATAAAATAATTTCTGAGTTGAAAAATAATGTCAATCTTTGACTTCAATAGAGAATAAAAATTCAAGTAGGCTTAGTGTAAAATACGGGAAAAACCGGGACACTTTTGCCAAAAAGTCGGGACGGCCAAAAAAACAGAAAATACCGGGACTGTCCCGGGAAATACGGGACGTATGGTCACCCTATCTTTGGATGTAATTTGTTTTGGATGTCTCCTTAAGACTTGAAAAAAAAACTGAACTGGAAGTTTGATCTTTCAGGTCAGTTTACAAGGAGCAAAGAGGAATGAAGAATTTTGTTTTTTATACCCGAGCTTCGTCATCACCACATAAGGCATTTCTGATTTTGAAAGTAGATAGCAGCACCAACAATATTTTTAAAAATGAATGTCTTAAAGTGTTCTAGAAAGTATTAAAAATTAATTGTAATTCCCTTAAAATTGTTAGTGTCATAGTGAATTCACAACAAATGCTACAAGGCAAAAAAAAGGCTTTCTGGGTCCCCCGAAATGTGCGAAAATGACCGAAAAAGGGGAAAAGATGGCCGAATCTATTGTTCTATCACTTTGGTCCCCTCAAAACAAAATTTTTGGCTACGGGCCTGCGCCCAGGGGACGGTTCTATTATCATATTTTTGTTTTTTACCACCGTTAATTCACTGTAGAGGGGGGGGGGGCCCATCAGATTCCCAGCCTAAGGGATCCAGCTGCAAGAGGGGGGGGGGAGGAGCACCGATTTTTCCACAGGACAAGTGGGCTATTTTTCGGGCCTCTAAACTAAAACCAAAAATATTTGACCTCAGTGGGAGCCAGTAATTTATTTTGGAAAGGGCAGTGCTGTGTTAACGCATGCGCCCACCAGGGCCCCTCAAGTACAAAAGGAGCCTCGTGATAATGAGATCTGGTTACAATTTTCAGTAGTTTGAAGGCGGGTATTATAGCTACCTTGGTATATAGTGTACATGTTACTACCAGAGCCAGAAATTGGCCAGTTCGAGAAAGACCAATTTTATTGTGAATTGACTTGGCCAATAACCGAATTTCGCGCTTTGGCCAGCCAGTTCGCGAAGTGACCGGGCATCTCTGCCCAAAGTCCGATAACAAAAGACATGATCGCCAAGTTTTCGTATTTTTTCGTGATAATTATGCCCACGTCAGCTACGACAACCTACCGTATCGGGGTCACGATGCGGCAATCATTTCTATTCGCAAAATTCGACAGAAAAAAATTATATTATTTTTGTAGTTTTTCTCTCCCGCCACATGGAGCTCTAATATCCAATACATCTACTATTTGTAGCCATGTATCACACTGACGATGAAAAAAAAAAATAGATTTGGCACCTACCAGGATCGTCTTACATTAGCTTTAGCTAGGAATCTCCAGCCAGTTCGCGAATTGGCTGGTCAGAGCTCGAATCATTTCTAAAAATCGGACTTCGGCCAAAACTCTTTGCTACTTCGCGAATTGGCCGCACTTCGGGCTTTGGCAGTAACATACACAGACTTCATATGCTTTTAGTAATTAAATGGATCAGTGAAGAAGAAAAAAAAAAAGAAATTCGACAGCGATATTTGTATGTACACCTTGTCTCATAGAAGAAAACACAAGCTTATTGCCGTCCAATAAAAACACCGATATGACGCCACTTTTTCTTTACCTGTAGACACAACACACAAAAAAAACTTCCCTTTCATTTAATCTACTATATCTACATATTCGATCAAAGTCCACTTCTCTCTTCTTCTCCATTCACTAAAAAGCCTACTAGGGTGTGTGTTAAGTTCACACCCAATAATAATAATTATAACAAAGCTATCTCGGCATCCATGTCTTTCTTGGTTCACGATTATGTAAATTAACTAGCTTCTGGAATGGCGTCGAAAGGACATTTCTGCTCATTCTAAAGAAAACGACTAGGTAAAACAAAGATTCTTTTATATATCTTGGCGCCCCCCCCCCAAGCCGTTATAAACGGGTAGCATGATTAATTTTTGGACCGGGGGGGGTTGTAAACCTTTTAAACATCTTGGGCCAAACTGAAATTGCCCGCGGGCCAGAGCCGTCCGTCCTTAGGGGTGTGCGATAGGTGCGGTCTCACACCGGGCCCCACGTTTTTGGATGCCCCCCCCCCGCACTTTCTTCCGCAAATTCTGGAATTATGAATTTTCGTAAATTCTGCTATTTCATCAATTATGGAATTATGAATTTTTGTAAATTCTGCAATTTCATCAATTATGAAATCATTTCCTTCACTTATTCTGAATTTTCATGGGTGTGATGTGTGCGCGCGATGGAATTTTCTCTCTGCTAATTTTTCTCATTTGTGATTCATAGATTCTGAATTTTCATGAATTCTGAAATTATTTCTTTCGAAAATTCGGAATAAATCAATATAATTACTTCTTTCATTAATTCCAGACATAATCGGTTTTCAATCATTTTTTGAAAAAATGATCGCCTACCCACGTCAAAAACCTCCGAGGGCCACACTTTGACGACCCCTGTATTAGGCTGTTAGCCTGTCCATGGCTGTCTCAAGAGCATCATGGGCCCCGGGCCAATTGGTTTTTCTGAGGCCCTACTTGGAAAATTCTCGGAAACTTCAATTAGTTCTAATTTTTGTGAGGCCCATGCGTTAAGACGGCACTGAGCCTGTCTGTCTAGTTGTGCGTTAAATCTAGATAAAATATAAACAGCTTATTTTCAAAAGGGAACATTTCCGCTTTGGCTAAATTTACAGTAGACGTAAAAAATGTATTCCGAGGGAATAATGTTTCGCTCACACTCACTCACACGGTCATTCACACATTGGGGCATTTAAGGACCGCATTAATTCACATCTCAGAGAGAGATATCGAAGCGCTTCCGATGGATGGGTGCATCCGGAAATCTGTATTACATTATTTCATATATACAATAAGAAATCTGGAATAAAAATTGAAATCATACATCCTCCTCCCCAGTCAACAAAGTCTTACTCATGCAGTCAATTGTACACTCATCCAATCAGGGCAGGCGAAATTTCCGGGTCCCTCTTCAGATACGAATTCGAAACTTGATAAATTCCTATCTATTTAGAGTCTAGTGTAGCCTATCTATCGATCACGACTATTACCCAATGTGAATCATGTTTAGATCAGTTCGATTTTGATTATTCTACAGATGGAATGAAAGCAATAGGATCTGACACGTGTGTTACAGAATTAGCATGTCAGAAACAGGTTTGACAGAGATAAAATGTCTCAGATATGTTTACTCCCAGCGTTTCTCGTATTACAAATGCTGCACATGGACTTCAAGAGCTTGCAAGTGGCTGCCTCAACTGCAGTGGATGGGGAGGACTTGTTTCCCAATCCAGTTACCAAGCCTCAACTCTGCAATAGGCCCCAGCCGTCTTCTATATGTGACCCGGATGGTGTACTCTCTCAGGGCGAAGGTAAGCAATCTAACAACATATTATTTTTTGGGGGGGGGAATTATTATGAAAATATACTCAAGAGGATTCCATTGATCTAATTGATGTTGATCCTTACATGCAACAAGCTGACCGATTGAACCATCTTGCTTTCAACCTAAGAAGATCTACAGTTTGCGTTTGCTCTGATTGCAATTCCAAGAATCTAGGAGCATCCTTTGGAGTTTACGTTAAATGGAATTTCACTGATTCGTGAGTATTATGCATATTGTGTAACACTGGTGCATTTCCTATATAAATAAATGTTTCACATTATTCGAACAGTTTTTTTATTTTTCAGTTCCTGCCAGCAATGACTTTTTTTTTATAACTAATTTTTTCATTATATATAGCGAGGTTCAATCAATTACTTCAAATTACTATTACACACTATTCATTTATTACAGATAAAGTATAACTCAATTTTTTCTTTACAAATATGTACTGCACCAATCAGTTCTGGAGATCTCACTAAACTTGCCCAAGTACTGAGACAGCAGTGGAACTTGGGGAAATGCGAAGATGACATAGTGATCATAGTGGAAGCAGAGACTAAGCAAGTAAGCATCCATTTCATGATGAATATGATTTTTCCTGGTTGTGCACATGGTAGCTGTCAACAGTAGCGTCAGAGCTGTGGGTGCTCAAGCACATCACAGTATTTTCTTATTTTCTAGCACCCACAGGTGTTAAACACTTCCAATACCCCCCCCTACTGTCGGGGGGGGGGGGAAGGCAGTACATAGTAAAATGAAATAGAATAGCAAAATCTCGACCAGTTTCTCAGAGGGGGAAACATTTAGACAATGATATCATCGTTCGACACTTAGAATCTTCAGAGCAAGATGATACATCAGACTTAAGATAAAGTGTAATCAAAACAAATCTGTTGCTGATTTGACTATTTGTAACTCCAGTTATGTTTGCATCTACTCGATCAATAATGAAAATCTATATTACACAGTAGCAAAGACTTCTGAGAGATTTCAATATATTATGAGGGAAAACAAACACCAGAAGAAAGGCAGCAATTATCTTCCGAATTCAGACAACTCTTGCTACCTTCCTCTCTTTTTGAGGAAGTTCTTCCAGAGTACACAGCTCTTAGTACTGAAATACACTCATGTCCATAAATTAAGGATAATGCCAGCTCCGGAAAATAAAGGTTCAGAAACAAAACAAACGTTACTTATTGATAAAGCCCATTTATTAAACAAAAGATAAAGAACAAAAACGATGGTGTATGTACGATGCCATTCATAAAAACTACGATTTTTGCTCCCTGGAGCAATTTTAAAAAATATCACCTTTACAAAAACTTACTATTACATGGTTGGTATGATGATTAATACATTGTATGTCTCCCATGCGATGAAATACAGTCTGTACAACGCCTAGGCATGCTGAGTATCAAATTATCGATCTGATCTTGGAGAAGATCACTCCACTCAGCAAGCAATGCTCTCCGAAGTTCCGGTACACATGTAGGAGGTGGTTGACGGGCTGCACCTCGTCGGCCAAGCATGTCCCACACATGCTCTATCAGATTCAAGTCAGGTGAGAATGCTGGCCATTCCATACGGGTTATATCTTCAGATTCAAGGCATTCGTTTACGATGTTTGCTCAGTGAGGACGGGCGTTGTCATCCATAAACACAAATTCTGCGCCCATGGCACCCCTAAACAAACGTACACGTTGTTCAAGAATGATGTCCCGATAAATTTGGGCTTTCATGGTTCCGGGTTGAACATGCAGATCTGTTCTGGAACCCAGTATAATTCCAGCATAATTGAAGGAAAGGTGCATTTTGTCCGTTAGTTTTTTGCATAACTTTTCCCCGATTTTAAAATTCGAATATCTGTGAATATTGCACTTAAAAACATTAACTTTTTCTGTTGGTCTCAGGAGATACACAGCAATAACTTACTAATTGGAAGTTAGAGCACAGAAAGGCCATATAAAAATTTAGATTTTTTTATTTTCTTACACACTGTGTTTTCACTCTCAAAACTGGTACAGGGTAATTTTTAAAGCCTTTTGAGCATTTTTTTTTTAAATTGGAACCATACCTCTACGATGAACGATTGATTAGATAAAAAGGCCATATTACCACTTACAGGACATCCTGTATTTACCATAAAAATACAGGATATCTCAATAAAGACACTTTCAAACAGAAAACATCGAAGATGGTAAAAAATGAGATTCAACAGACTAAGAAGCATTGATTGATGCCCTTTTGGGTGAGACTATTCCCTACCTTAGCCCCATTCTGATCTTCCAGATCTGTCACGTGTCACATAAAAAGAGAGACCTGTTCCATCTGAATTCAATAAATAAAAAAAACCGCTCTCCAGAACTTTGGTTGTGGTTGCAGCTTGCTAGATATGCTTTCTGTGCTTAAGAATGTGCACCAATTTAGTAGGTGTGAGGCGCGGATTATTGCTTGTGATCGCTGTTTGAAGTACTCAATTCTTGATAGTATTTCACTATGTTATTCTCAAGTTTTCCCAACTATCACCTCGGTTTCACAGAGAAATGACTGTTTCAGTGTGCTTTACAAATGCTTAAAGTCTATCCTTCCTTTTGCAAAACATCCTGTGGATGGCGCTAGTATGAGAAAAGAATATCAATGTTTATATTTATGAACCCAACTATGTTTAGTTATAAATTTTAAATCTTTCAGGCTGCTTTCGACATGGGAATGGCAGTCGAAAATGTGATCACGAGGAACGTGGGAGAGAAGATATTCAACGAGTGTGCCATTCATTTCGAAAACAGTAATTTCTATCAAGGTTTGGAATCCATGGTGAATTCATATCATGACATTCTACGGAGATTGCAGAGACCCAGGACGAAACCCAACCGCAACAGCTTGAGCTTGATCCTAGGAATCAGTCTCGGTGTAATAGCGTTGCTTCTGTTCATTGCGACAGTGATCATAGCCTTGAAGCACAGGCACATCAGCCGGCAGGCCAGAAAGAGGCAAAACTCCCGCCAAAAAAGTAACAATAACAGCAAAGAAATGCTTTCCATCACTCAGAAAAGTCATTTTGAATACCATCTATGCAGTGCAGAGGAGATCCCGAAAAGCCAGAACAATTCCGAATCAGATTCAGAAGACAACGATCTCAGAAGCTATGATCCGTCCTCCATGCTGACGGTGCCGCAGGTAAGAACCAAGCGGCAACTCAGTGACGTAGCAGAAGAAACCGAAGAGGAATCTGACAACAGTAATAAGTACCACCTCACACAAAATACGAGGAAAGTACAGATTACAGAACTGTAAAAAATGGTTTAGATTTTGTGAACCAAATACTAGTCAACCCTAAAAACTCATGATAGTTCTAATGCGTTATATTTGTTCAAGATAATAAATCATAGTCATCGATGTCACATGTTTGTGTTAATGGGTTTCATAATAAAAAATTAGAACTGCGAAAATGCACAAGCACGACGATAGTTATAGAGCAGGGGTGCACAACCTCCGGCCCACGGACTAGATGCTCATCGTCAAGGAATTTCATCTGCCCCCTAAAAGTTGTCCTAGAAAAGTATCACAATATATACAACACAATTAATACCTGGGGTGACTATATTTCTTTCATCAAAATACGGGCATATCAAAGAAATTGTCAAAGGCAAGTACAGTTGCTAATAACAGCTGAAGAAATTGTTAAAGGCAGATAAAGTTGCCAATTACAGACAAATTGTCAGAAGTGAGTGAAGTTGCTAGTTGCAGTCGAAAATATTTTCAAAGGTAAAGTGTTCTCAATTAAAATCAAAGTAATAATTGTCAAAGCTAAGTGAAGTTGCCAACTATTGCTTAAATTGCTGAAAAATGCCCAATCGCAGGAAAATGATGAATATTGCAAGACAAAATGTAATTCACCAAAGAAACGTATGTTGGACAAATATTTATATGATAATTAGTCATAAATACCATAATATAATTTATAAAGCCACGAAAATAATCTTAATCAACCAAACTTTTCTGAAAATAAGGGAAGAAAAGAGCCTTTTATAAAAAAAAAAAAGTAGGGACAGCCAAAATTATGAGAACATCCGATAAAATACGGGTCATATGGCCACACTTTTTTAAAAAGTTTCTGGCCTGTGGACTGAAAAGGTTGTGCACCTATGTTATAGAGAATTGGATCGACACATGAATTCACAAAATTCTAAATCAGATGATCTTCATTTTATCATGACATTAAAAATGAATTTTAACAAAACAAATGTACAACAGTCTTAAAATGGATCACGCACAACAAACAACATACACCAGGACTAGATTTACTAGATTTTCTTTTCTACTTTGACAAACCCAGCTGTGTTAGAAAAGTATTTGGCTCCACCATCTCCTTTGTTTTCGGCTGCCTGAGGGTTGACGATCTCCAGGCCCTGAAAGAAATGAGTACATTTCATGAAAATTCATGGCATGAGTAACGAGCAAATATCGATAAAACATACATTTGTATTTGATTCCAATTGAATTTCATGCATGCAAAACAAATTAATGTAAAAATCTTGAATAATTCGGCTCACCTGTAAAGGTGTGAATGCTACGCTGGATGCAGTTCCCGAGATCTGCCGGCGAACTGAAGTGCTTCCACCCCAAACCTGCTGCTTCTGCAGATTTTTCTATGGTTAAAAATAGACACAAAAATTTACAGGCTCGTCAATTTTTTAAAAAAGAAATACATACAAATTTTTATGTACAAGATTCAGACTTGAAGAATTTTTATACCTGTAATGTCTTTGAGATTCTGACTTTAGTCTTCTCATCAATCTGAGGAGCTCTTATTCTACCAGCCCCTGTTTTGCCAACTTGCCCCAAGCTGAAGCCAAGATCATCTTGGTATGCATCTTCTTCAATCTTCCCGGTGCAGAGAAAGAGAAAGAAAAAAAAGGTAAGAAATTAATCACACAATAACATAACTGTAGCTTTGATGGTTGAATGGTCAGAGTGATGGACTCGCATTGCGAGGACCCGGGTTCAAACCCGGCCGCTGCCACAGTGGTGATTGGTTGAAGTTGGTTTTCTATGGTTCACAACTTCGAAGCATGAATGTGAGAGCCAATCTCCATGTTAAAAAGTCTCGCCACAGAGAGCAACAGGCCTGCAAAAGGTACAAATATTCAAACATCACACTTCACTTCTAAAACATGGATGGCACCATTAAAAATTCACACAACACCATATATGTACTCAGACTGTTAAGTACACACTCACACTTTCGGTACAACTCAACCGATAGTAAATTGCCCATGACAATAGACTGGAGTTGTGCTTGGTATTAAAAAAAGAAAATACATATATATATAATATAATTACTATCAATTAAATACCGTTTTCCAGACTTGAAAAATCTGTGGTTTGTCCCACAACGAAACGTTTTGTTGGTGAAGAAAAACAACTCATACAAATAAAATCCCCAATAAAAACTGGGTATTTTTTGGTGTGACTGTGTATGATCTGTTTTCCAGGAACATTCCTATATTTTCCTGATCCTGGCGACCCCGACTTTTTTGAAAAGTAAAAATTGTCCTGTTTCTTCCCATATATTTCAACAAGCCTACTCGAATTTTTATCCTTAACTGAAATCAAGGCTGATTATTATGAACATGAATACTCACCTCACGTATTTATCATGTCAAATGGTTTTCTTTCGTCATGGAATCAATTTTAATTCCCTGTGCTTGGCAAGAGCACTTCATTTCTCCTAGTTGAATTTTTTTTTTTTTTTGAGATTGCAGCAATAATTGGAAACTTTGCTCAGTTTTGGCTATAATTAACAATATCCTATATTTTTCTCAAGAAAACATGGGCACTCTGAGATTGCAAGGACTGAGGGATTTTCTTCTGGGATTTTCAATTTCTGCAAAATATAATTTGCGGAATTTTCCTATAAAGATAAAGGAAAGTATGGTTTCCGGAAGATTTAGATAAGAATAAAAAATCGGAAGGCTTCTGGGTAAATTGGAAGTACTGGCATCTATGCTAACACTACACATTAAGCTTCTCATTGTCAGCTGAAAGGTATAAAGTTTTTTCGGGCTGTAGGGCCATTGTAAGCCAACTCAAGCTCATGACTTAAAAGACTGTCATTCAATTACCACAATGTTAATCGTATTTAAAGATGGAGATCTTTCATTATAATACTAGTGATACATATATACATCAATGACGATTTGAAAACGTACTACAGCAAAATATATCGCATTTCCTTCACATTAGCCAGCATGAGAGAAACAGAGAGAAAGACCAGCGTCGCAGAAATACCCATATTTTCCGGCATGCTGGGAAATTCAAGTAGAAGTCACAGATACCAGGAAATTCTTAAATATCTGGATTTTAAAATCTCATTAAATTAGCTGAATATGCATATGCGATTCATATTAAACCTTGTTTTTCTGGACATGCCAGGAGAACAGACCAGACCTCAACATTGAAAAAACTGGTGTCTCTAGTTGTACAGCAAGTTGGGTAATGCAGAGGAATACTGCATAGTTCAGAAAAATACGTTAAAAATTTAAACAAATTAACAAAAAATTAAAAAATTTGATGTGCTAATCAAGTTAAAACTTGGGTATTGTCAAGCCATTCAGTTCCGTAAAAAAAAACAATCCAATCTATTCTCACAAAATTTTTTCAAGATTCAACTGCTAAATCGCAAATGATTATTCAAATTAAATTCTCATTGACAAGTGGCTTAGATTTTCCGAACACTGTTTAGTAGTGGTCAAAAAAGCAAATACAATGCTTGGTTTCATTTCCAAAAAATGTCACTTTGCATTCTCCTAATGTCATTCTTCCGCTTTTCCAAGGCTTAGTTCATACAGCGCTGGAGTACGCTGTAAGGTTTTGGAAACCATAACTACAGAGAGATAAAGACTTGGTTGACACACAAGGCTTGAGCTATGAAGAAAGACTTGATTTCTTGAATATGTTTATATTGGAAGAATGCAGGTGTCTGGCATATGATAGTGTTCAAAATACACAGGAGGAACAGGATGGACCACAAGTTATTAATACACAGTTAATCAACTGCTTCAACAAGGGGGGTCACCAGTATTGATTGGTAAGATGCAATTCCAGGTTGTGGTGTTGAAGAGAGTTTTTCTCTAATAGGGTTGCAAATAAATGGAATAGCTTACATTGTGATATCACAATTGATAGAACCACAATAGATAAGCCGATCGTAATCTTTTTTTTTATGGGCAGAGTATTATAATATATATATTTTTTGGCGATATTTTGCCAGATTACCAAAATCGTCAGATTGCTGGAAGTTAGTTGACAAAGCTCAATTGAATAATATAAATTTCTGCGCGCAGACATGCAGTGTGACATCATTTCCACTTCAATTCTAGAAGAAAAGCTGCCTAAAAATGCCAGACTACTGGATGGGCTGGATTATTGAGTCCAATGTATTTATTTTTGTGTGATAATATCTCATCTATCAATTGTAACTCACCTCTCCAAAATTCATTCTGTTCGCTTGCTTCCTGAATTCTGTAATTGCATAACGTTCCTTCATCTTTCTTACTCTGGAAAGAAAAGAGAAAAGTAAATAACTATAAAAAAATTTCCCCTCCCTTTATTTTAATGTCATCAGAAACTGGATAAGGCTTCACAAATGCAACAACAGATCAGATACCATATTCTCCTGCGTAAGTTATAATCTGCAGATGCCAATTTCCCCGACTTCAAGGAAAAAGTATCATTGTATACTACACAGCAATGTGAAATCCCTATGCGAAAATTTCATTTGTCAATACTGAAAATTTTAATTAATGGAAGGGGGTTGTTTGTAACATTTTGTAGAAAAAAAATTCACCTTTTCCCCTCACATCAATAAACGCTTATAAAACTTAATTTTTTTTTACTAATTATAACTTCAAAATATTTATTGATTCCACTGGGTCACAAAAAAAGAGAAGTTGCAGATAAGACGTAGCAGTATGCAAACTGCACTAAGAAATTCTTATGTTTTAATTTGCAGATTTAGACATAAGAAAATATGGGTAGTTAAATGCCAAGGAACAAATGAAGTGATGAGTCTCTCGCTGGCTAAAAAATGCTCTTATTGGTTGATTGCTATTTTTTGATACTTTTTAAGTTTTTTTCTCTTGTGATGAATCTCATCTTCTGAATGAATGAATGCCAGCAATCTCTGCCACCAGACTTAACCTGTTGCAGAGATCTCTTCCAGCGTAGCTCCATGTGACGCAGTCTGGAACTAAGTGAGTGTACTGAATAGACTTGAGTGCATACCTGGTGTTGTGTCTGATTTTTCAGTGCTGCAATGTATATTTCAGAAATGAAGTGTAATGATTGAAAATTTTTACTGTTGTAGTTCTCTGCGGTGCGACTTTTGACCGGGAGATCGACTCACATTTGGTCCCCGAAGTTGAGAACCACAGAAAATCAAATTCTGCCGACCACCATTGTGGGATGTTTGTGGAGTTCACACCAGGTTATTCATGATGCAGGTTTCATCACTATGACCACTCAACTACCACAGCAAACCCCTTTCCTGTGAAGGAATACCAGGCTTGCATTTGTTGGTGAAAACTAAGATGTTTTTGAATGATTTTATGTATACAACTTCAAAAAGTCCAAAAGATCTAATGCTTTCACGTTTTGTTGCATCAACATCACTAAAACTAAATTTATGGCTTTCCTGGAAACAATGAGCAGTCAGCTCATAATATTTCACCCATCTGACGTGTTCGTTAAAGTGTGGTTTTCAATTTATGGTGTGGAACTTTATCATATGCTTTGCAGAAGTGCAGAAAAATAATGTGGGTTTAAGAATTATTATCTATGGTATTATAGATCTAATTCTAATTAGTGAAAGAGTGGAATAACTTTACAAGAATACCTGGAACTGTTCGAAAAAGAATATTCACAGAAAAATTTTCTGTATAATTTTTGGATGAATTGATTTTACTGTCATTTAAATTTTGAATGCTAACCCCTTTCCCTTAGAGAGCAGAAACAGTGAATGTAACGCCAATTTAAGGAATAAAAAGGACAAAAAAAACAAAAACAGAAGGGCGGCACAATTTAAAAAAAGGAGGAAAAAATTCACCTTCTGCCTCCCCTCTTCTTATGAGGTTGGTCGATCGGTGCAGGAAGCGGTTTCACTTGCTTCACTGGTGGAGGCTCCTGTAATTTGTCCAACTTTCTTTCAATTTCTTCTCTCAGGTTATGCCCAATGTCTCCATCTGGATTCTCATGAAAGCTATCCACACGAGCAGCAATAGCACATTTCGCAGCAACCAGTCTCGCAGCTTTGCGCCTAAGATCCTAAAACACAAATCAGATTTTAGAGGGAAAAAACAAACACCTACACAAATTTTCCAGGCAATTTATTGAGTAGATATAATAAAAAACCCTCTTAATGGTCAACCCTCTTTTACAGCCAATTAACAATCTCGCTTGTATAAAAAAAGTACGCATTTTAAACCACTGATTTTAACGTCTTTCCTCTTATATGAAAATTTTTTGTCCCCCCCCCCCAGTGTCTGCGAAAAATCATGAATGCATAAGCGTTAATGGAAATTTATCACTTTCACCTTAATATATAGGGAATATTATATACCAATAAAGGTAATTCAAATTTTCATGGTAAAGAATGAAACAAAACACATACCACGGGCGTGTTTTGTACTATATCAGTAAAGTAGACAAAACCGGTGTGAGGCATCACTGCGGTGGTTGAGAAGCCTGCTAGTGTGCGTCTCTGAGCACCAAGCACTAATATATTACAAGCAGGTAATTTTGACAAATTTGTGAGGCCACCAGCAACACCTAGAAGATTGAATAAAAAATTTGCATGAACAAGCATTAGAAAGCTGGATGAATGCTAGTGACACACACACAACCAAACTGAACAATCGCACATGGAAAAATTCATGAATTTCAAACATGCTTTTCAATAAATAATGGGCGGTCTACTTAAGAAAAAAAACACCAATATTTTTATAACAATGAACTAGAACTGACAAACAATAAAAACTTAGTTATAATTAATGAGGGGGAACCTCTATAAGGAAATAGTTTTGAAATAATTAGGTATTTAATTTACAAACCCATAAGTTTGGCTGCGATAGATGCCCCCACAATTGTAGACAGATTTGGTGCTATGAAGGACATTCTTGACTCGACGTAGGCATATATTTCCAGCTTATGATTGTTCAATTGGATAGCCTTGAATGAGAAAATAAAGGAAATTACAATTCAGTTTCAAGGCATACTTCAAAATTTTACCTTAATTGCATAATTTTTTGTATACAGGATTTCCCCCCCCCCTCAAAATTCACGGTAGAAGCATCGAGAAGGGGGGGGGGAAGTAATGGATCACGATTACAAAAGCACAGAGTTTTCATAGCTTTCTTTCTAGTTAATTTACAATGCAAACTTATTATAGATAATATCGCAAATGTAATCTGGTGCCGGAGCCCTGTTATTTTAACCCATTGAGGAGGCCATGAAAATAATTTTCATATTACTGAAATCAGGGCCATAACTAGAATTTCTGCCGCCCAGGGCAAACATGATTTTGCCATCCCCACAACTGTAAAATTTGAGAATTTTATACCAATGTTCTTTCTTCCCTTGCTAAAACTGCCACCCCTCTCTAGTTCCCGGCCCTGCTGATATTTCAAGCTACTTTTCTTACTACTTACTTACCCAAGTCAAACGAGTGTGTCCTAATGCAGCCTTTATCTCATCAACCACTCATCATAAAGGTATGGTTCCAACATGAATAATTCTGAAAATATGTTCAAGAATCACCCTGCATCAGTTTATAACCATCAGATAATAATTTATCAGAGTGAAAATACAATGTGTCATAGAATGAAAAATCTAAATTTTTAAATGGCTCCCATGTTCTCTAGCTTTCAATTGGAAAGTTGTTGCCATGTCTTTCCTGAGGCGAACAAGAAAAATTGCATGTTTATAAGTGCAATATTTGATGAGATATTTGAATTCGAAAAGTTGGGAAAGAACAGCATGAGCAAGGGGAAAAAGGCATGGATAATGCTGTTCTTTCCCAAATTTTCCGACAATTTTTGAATTTAAACATCTCAGTGAATATTGCATGAGAATTTTTTTTTTGTTCTCGGAAGAGACAGAATAGCTTCCTAATTGTGTGTTTTAGAACAGGGCGTCCATATAAAAATTTTAATTTTTTATTTTGTGACACTATATTTTCACTCCAGTTTCAAACTAGTACAGAGTGGTGATATATGAACACATTTTGAACATTTTTAAAGTGTAACCATACATTTACAACAAACGGTTGTAGATAAAGGGTAAATCAATACACCCTGTATATACATTCATGGTGTATCATATTTATACCTCAGTGATTCTTTTAGGGTCATTCCATCAGAAAACACTCCCACTGCAATCTTTGAGATTTCCTAGCATTCTCATCCACAGCACCTTGCATGTAATGCATATCTGCCTTTTTCTGATTTGAGAAACCCCAGCCATCCTTTCTACAATAGGAATGGCAATAAATAGTAAAACCAGCACTTCGTGTTCAATGACGGTGCCATCTAGCGGTTCACTGTTTGTATTGCAGCAGTACATTGAAGACAACACAGGGAGCGTTTTCTGAAAAAATGCATGCCCGATTGAAAAACCTTTGAGGAATTATGCTGGTGTCTGGGTGCAACAAGCTACCTTATCAGTGACATGCAAAATGTACACATACACATGCACGCGATACACGATATTTCATTTTAAGTTATCTTTAATCATATATATTAAGCTGAAATGAGACATTCCTCACCATGTCACAGGCCTCAAATATGATGCCCAGCTCTTCTTTTGATAGAAACTGCCTGCGAAAAGGGAAAAAGAGCACACCAAGTTTTATTGATACACACAATTACTCAATTTTCATTACATGAACTGACATGCATCACTATCATTAGCCGCCAAAGAATTGTTTAAATGAAAAGCATAACTTTAATTACAGCATAAAAACTATAGGATGTCCTGTAAGTCCTGATTCTGGCTTTTTCTCATCAACTGTTCGTCGCGGAGAGGAATGGTTCTAATTTTAAAAAATGCTAAAAATGTGTTAAGAAGTCACTATTAGTTTGAAGAGTGAAAATACAGTGTGTCATAAAGTAAAAAATCCAAATTTTCATGCAGCTCTTTTGGGCTCCCAACAGCTGTTGCACTGTGTCTCCCGTGGCCAACAAAACAATTCCTTCTAAGTGTAATATTCACTGCGATATCTGAATTCAAAAATCGAACAAAAGCTAGAAAACAGTAAATAAACTAATGGCAATGATTTTTTCTCTATTTATGCTGTTCTTTTCCAACTTTTCTCTTATTTTTGAATTCATTTTGCACTTAAAAAATAGATTTTTTTTTTGTTGGTTGCATGAGACACAGTGCAACAACTTTCCAATTGAAAGTTCGAGGACACAAAGGGACTGGATAAACATTTATACTTTTTATTTTATGACACTGTATTTTCACTCTCGAAACTGATACAGAGTGATTTTTGAACATATTTTGAGTGTTTTTTTCTAAATTAGAACCATACCTCTACAACGAACAATTGATGAGAAAAAGCCAGAATCAGGACTTACAGGATGCCCTGCGTAAAAAAAAACATTGAGTAAAAGAATTAAGAAAATATTTTAGATTGACTATCTTACCCTTGTGTTGTAGATGCAGTAACACTCACCACCATGATTGTGGCGGGAGTAAGAAATTCCTGAAGGATTTCATTGTTTTTTGCTTTATCTAGTTCATTCCCAAGCTCCTAAAAACAAGATGAATAGTATATGTAGATGTTAAAACACTTTGAATTTTAATGTCAATTGCAATTTAAAATTCACAAACAAAAATTTAAAAGCTATATATACAGTGATGTCTGCAAATTATACTAACACATTAGCCAGTCATGTGAGGTTGTGTTGATAGTTACTGTGTAACACGAGGGGCTCATAAATCGATGATACTATACTGGGGGGGGGGGTCCTGAGGATCACCGGTGGGAACCCAGTGGAGCGGCACTGTCGACCTCAGAGAAGATGTAATATTTGTGCAATATAGATTTATTTTGTAAATGTAATTATACCTGAAAAATTCAATATTTCCCTCCATGCTGTTTGTGGACCATGAACCACTTTTATGGTCAATAATATCATGAGAATCTTCATTTTACTACAGGCTCTAATGTTGTAGACCCCAGCCAGGTCTCCAATGTTTATGTTTTTTGTGTTGCCAGTTTCTATGTGTCATAGTTGTGTAATAATATTTCATTCCATATAAATATGCAAATGAGATGTTTGTTAAAAGGTCTACCTTAATTTCAGTGCCGTCAATTCTCAGTTTTGATTTGCTCTCTTGATAGTAGATGATGAAAAGATTTTTCTCATATACCAGCAGTGTGCTGGGTATGATTACATTTGATTTCATTGCCAAGGTGTTTTGTCCCACTTTGTTTAGTGTGAAGGGTTACTCTCCTTCCAGACATGTGTTGAAGATCCAGTTTCTTGCTTTCGCGCTGTCAGAGTAGCATCGCTTCTCCTCCTGGTCGTCGTCTCTCTCTACCTATCCAAGGGTCTTCATGTGAAAGCTCGAAGGGACACCCTCTCATCTAGGATGCAAAATTACTGACTAACTTTGGGATGTGTCTGTGTCCTCCCTGGACTTGTCAACACAGTTTCTTGCTGGACCTGCGCAGTAGGGAATTGCTCCGGGCTCTTCAACGGTTCATCCAAATACAAAGGTTGTGAGAACTCTGTGATAATACAAAGTCTTAAAGGGTACCTGCCGGATCGATCCAATGAGAACGTTTCAATCACAATCTGTGATATTTTCAATGTCAACATTCTGAAGAAAAATTTGTTTTGTTGCATTGTTAAATCCTAAAACATCTTAAATGTAAGTTTAGAAAATTTGTATTGTTAATAAATGATTTAAGTGGAAAAAAACTTGTCTTTCTTTATTGTCATCCACTAATGCATCAATGTTAAGTAACCAAAAAATAAACCAGGAAATGCACAGAAAACGATACATTGCCCTGACATAGAAGTAGATTGTAGAATGTACAATGACAATTGAACTGGAGAATGAACATTGAGGCGCACCTTTTATGGTGGCAGTGCATGGCTGATACCTAACACATCACCTCACACCATGTGCCCGCATGTGATTGGCTCTTTGGCAATAACGCCACATCCCGCACTTGCACAAGATTGCAGTCAATGTGTTAAACCACAGAAAGTTCTCAACTGGGGCCCATATGACCCTTGCTGTCCTGGGATACTGCAGGGGGAGCCACAGGAATAAATGAATTGGACGGGAAGCCATGAAAGGTGGTTGAAAGTCAGCCCCCCCCCCCCGATAGCTGTAAAAAAATAAATTTGAATGCAAAGAAATCAGGCTTTTTAAGTGAAATATGGTGGGGGGAAAAGCATTGCTACTTTCAGAACCTGCTAGAACTGCCCAAAGAACCTGGGCCTCCCCTTTAGCACAGAATCATCCAGGCATGACCCCAGGATCTTCATGTCCATAGAGAGCCTGCACGATGAGGTCTAGTTCAATGACCGAAAATTTTTAGAGTATGCACGCAAATTTGTAAACTGTTACTTCCAGCTATTGCGGCCCCAGAACATCACTGGGGATCCCCACAATGCCAAGATGGCCTGCATAAAACATCCAAAGGGAAGCTCACTGAAGCACAAGAGTCCAAAGATAAACATTATTTATGAAAGTTTTGTTGTCTATAAATTTACATAATTATTCAATCCAATAAGTGATAAGTCTTGCTATAGACAGAGGCGAATTTATGGGGGGGGGGGTATTTAAACGTTAATGGGGTAATAGCACAGGGTGTTCAGTTTAGGAGGAATGGGTAAGAAACAAAATTAAACAAGAGTAAGACATCGAAATCTCAAAATCATAAATTTGCCTTTGCTTCTGGATAAGGGTGGATGGGAAGAAGGGTTCTGAATAAAACAGGGGCCCACAAGAAGAAAATATGGTCCTAAAAGGGCCATGGGTAGAAAAAGGTAAAGAAACCCTGTTTCACAATGTAAATGATACAGCAGTATACCAAAAACGCATACAAGCTATCCATACATAAACGACTGTTAAAAACACAAATCAGAAAGAAATCTCACCTTCACAGTAGATACATATTCAAGTGCACCTGGAACTAAGGATTCCAATTCTGGAAATCGTTTTGAATATTTGTCCCTGCTAAATTTGTGAATGATATCTGGAATGAAAAAATGTATTGGGGTATATATAGCACAGGGTGTTCAGTTTATATATATATGCATATATATATGTCCGAATCACAAAGAAGAAAAATGTTTAAAAAAATGATTAGTGCAAAAAAAACCTAAAATATTTTTAAATGACCAATTGATTTACTGCACTGTTGTCACATAAGATATATACAGCCGAACTTGGTTAATTCGAAGCTCAATCGGGCCAACAAAAAAGTTTGAATTATGCAAGTCTCCAATGAGTACTCCAATAAGTACACTTCCATAGAAAATTGAAAACTCAATTGAATGCAGTCATTATGCCAGTTTCCTTGTTGTTGCAACTAGTGCTTGTATAAAACAAAAATGATCACAAACGTACAAGTATATCATTTGTAAATTTTTAAACTTTTAATTGTTTTTCTTTGGATGTCATTGGTACCATTTCCCCCCAGACATGAAAAATCAGTAGTTTATCACATGATGAAATGCTTTGCACCAAAGGAAACATGTCATACAAATAGAGTCAATTCGTGAAAAGTCAAACTCTATTAACTCAAATATCTGTTCAAGTTGAAGTTTTAATCTAGCCCCAGAACCTTTTCCGAGTTTTAGTATTAGAATTTTGACTTAAAGGAAGATAAATTTGAGTTAAGGGAAAGTTTTCGGGAATGAGGGAAATTAAAAAAATAGCATTTAGAAATAGAATTCATCTAGTGATGAACTCAGCATTTCGCATGAGAATTCAGCATTCAGCAACAGAATTCAACATTCAGCATTGAACAATAGAATTTAGTAATCATTTAGCAACAGAATTTAACAGATTCATTTATTTGCTTGCAAAAAGTGAATGACTTTCTCACGAAAAATAACAAAAAAAGAGACAGACAATCGAAAATCACTGAATTTTTTTTAACAGAACACAATTTCTTTTACATTCAGATAGGTTTAACTGCCAATTTGATATCAATTTTTTAATTTTTTTGATATATATATATATTTCCTAGGTAAGTTTCCCCTCAGTTAGGGTTCTGAACAATTAATGTTAGTTTCTTCAAATACATACAATGTGTCATGTCCGTGTGAGGGGTAGAGTGGGTGAGTCTTGAAAGACTAAGCATGCACAAGCTCCACCCACGCGTCCAGTATAACTCCGGCTGCAATAAGGCGAGGTTGTGTCACACGCTCGTTTGCATCCCTTTACCCTTTTACCATGGATCACTCATTCAAACTGAAAATGTTCATTATTTGGTGATTCAAGTGACATTAAATGCAATATGTTATTAGCCTATGAAAATATTATGGAATTCTGTAAGTCGAACTGCCATAAGATAAAATGTGATAAGGAAACTAATAAAGAACCCACATATAAAAAAATAGAGGACATTATTGTGGCAAAAATTGAAGAAATATGGTCAAGAGCTTCCATTCCTCCTGTCCAACATAAATTAGTGAAAACGATATTTAAGGCATATCATCTGAAAAATGTGCAAGTCTTTTAAAACCGCACCCTAAAATACTGAAGAGGAAATTAGAAGAGTTTCACAGTAAATTATTGTTAGGCATTTCATCCTGCAAGTGTAAGAAAATCAATAAGTGCACAAACGTCCCAGACACAAAAAATTACTTGTCAGAGAAAAGCATCTTAACCAATGAACCTCTGGAAGAATGGTGATCAGAACTGTAGATATTGTTACAACGAATAAAATAACAAAAACTTTGAGAAGGAAAACACTAAAGCAAAAATCACAGTTTCAACCTCAAAAAGAAAACACACAGAACAGAAGCTTAATGTGTCAAGTTCATCTGAATCTGGTAAATCAGACAGTGACAATGTATTCCAGTCACATTCACAAGCCTCAACGTTGGCAGCTGCTGTCAATATGCCCACAGTTACAAACACTGCAGTAGACTAGCTTTACTTTCAAGAACCTGCGATAAATGCTGAGTATCAGACAGAGCTGGGGCAGCTATTGCTTCAGCAATTCTTCACACTTGCACTTAAGAAATTACTGATAAAAATAAGCTTCACTAGAAACGAATTATAGCATGGAAATTGGCCACGGAAGACAAAGTCCTACAGATAGAAGCTTTATACTTCGATGGGGGGGGGGGAAACTTTAATTATAACAGAAAAGGACTGGAAAATGTATAGACAAAACATTCTTGAAGAGCATATTTCACTGATAATGGAACCAGAGTCGACGTTCTTAAGTTATATTACATCAGCTTCTGGAGCATTTGAATGCATAGAACAAGCAATCTTCAATTTCTTCCTAAAATCAGAAATATCCATGAAGTCTTCACCAGCAGTTGGGTGTGATGGAACTAATGTGAACATAGGTAAATCTGGAAGTGTCATACGCCTGCTTGAAAAAAGGTTAGATAAGCTGCTGCAGTGGACTATCTGCCTAAATATGAATGAATTACCCTTTTGACACTTGTTTCTACATATTGACGATAGCACATCGGGATCAAAAACATTTTCAGGGAGAATCTGCAAAATCTAGAAATTGGGGGAAAAAAGCCTGTTGTTTCGTTTCAATGTATTTCAAGACAGTTACCCAAGTTTCCTGTTCAAGGTGTTAGCACAGACCAAATATATTTGTACAGAATAGTTTCAGCAGTTTCAATGGGCATATTTCTTAATGATTTAGCAAACAAATCAAAAGGCAAAATGTCTCATGCACGATGGCTAATTCGTGCGAATTGAATTCTTTGTTTGTATGTTTCCATGGAATTTCCTTCTGAAAAACTTAGTAATTCTTACAGTGTCCTTCTTCTAATGTTCTTACTAATGTCACCACGATTTACACTCCAACTTGGTTTGCTATCACACAATTCAAACTTTTTGTAAATATGGAGTGAAATACCTGTTCAAACTCAATTACTGCAACTAGGTATTTGCCCACAGAACTGAAAGGAAAAATATATCCTGTAATTCAAAGAAACAGTTACTTCACACACCTTGATCCGCAATGCTGACTGACTCTAAACTGCACATCCGTGAACTGGCAGCATGCAGAAAAATAGACTCCAATTGTTTTAACTTCTTATTGTAAAATTTGATATGCATCATCTTACATTAATCTCATTGACTGGAAGAAGGAGAATATATCTGATCCACCAATATTGAAATCTATACTTGACGAAGACATCCAACTATTTGCCATCCAAATAGCCAAAGGGGAACTACCTTTACTAAGCCTGCTATGTCACACAAGCTGTTGAAAGGGTGGTCAAGAATGTGACAGGAGCTTCAGCCACATTATACAAAAATCTGAGAGAAAGCTTCATAAAAAACCAAACAGTCTCGAAAAGCTATGCTGAAATTCGAAGAGCTATGCAAGAAAGATTTTCAAGCTATTTGAAATATGATAAAAATAAAGAAACATCATTTTTGTAAACTTTTCCCTCGTAATAAATAAACTTTTTAAGGTAAACTTTTGTAATCCAATATTATATTTTTGCATAAAGAATTATTTTGTATTTGATAAATCCAGATAATATTATTAATCATATATATAAATGTATTTTGAAGTTTTTTTTAACATGTTTAATTATAAAGTTATTTTACCAAAACAGTGTTAAATTTTTTTTAATTACTTTGATTTTTACAGCATATATTTTAATAAACATATATTTAATGTATATGATAAATATAAAATGGTTATACTTGTGTGGCAAAAAATTCTACATTATAATATTTAATACAGGCCTATAGATTTTTCCCACGAAATAATTTAAAATTGCTGATAAAAAGCCAGAATATGAGGCATCAAATCACAAAGAATGAAATAATTATCAGATACAACCCCATTGTTGTAGCTGAGGCAGATGGAAGAGAGTAGATTTAAAACCTAATGTATATAATGCCTGGTGGTGATATATTAGATGTGATGTTTCTTGTTGTGATGATGGTTGTGAAAAATAATAGCAGCTTCTGTGAAGATATAAACTATGGCACACTGGTCTTTGTCCTTCAGAGGGCAGCTGGTGTGTTATTTAATTATAAGACTTTATCATCCCAACAGATGATGATAAAGTCACTGCTGCTGCTTCATTGAGAAAACTAAAACAAAAGTGTTAGAATTAAACTGCCCCCCCCCCCCCCATCAAATGATGCAAGTCTCAATTATGATCTTGCTGAAGACAGAGATAACACAATTTCCATTTGAGCTAAATATTTTATATCATTTTGTAATTCAAAGCAAAATGTCAGAAAAGACACTTGAAATTTATAGTGCTGGAAAAGAAACTGGATCTGATTGTCATAAAAAATGTCATGCAAAAGTGAAAAATCTGTTACCCATTACTACATCATTGGACCCATCGGACATCAATCTTTTGATCTCGAGGAGTGGAGCAATTTCTGAACATTTATCTACTGTGTGTAAGCATCATAGAGCTTTTTTCCCAAAGTATGAAATATACCCGAAAGCATGCTTTAATCCTTTTAAATGTCATAATAATGTCATACAAAAGGTTTAAGGATAGCAAACTTGTATTTTTCATGTATAAATGAAATAAATGGTTGTACAAAATCAATTCCAGGGCAAAAAATATGCCATGCCTGTAAGGACAAAGTGAATATAAACATCAATAAATTAGGTGAAGAAACTGAATACTGTGAAAAGATAAACAGTGATAGTAATGTAGAGATAAGTAACTTGGAAATGTCAATTACTAAACAAGAAGCACTTGAAGAAATAAATTAATCTCTACAGAACATAGAAGAGTCACCAATTAAACTTCATAGGGTAGCTCCACAGTGCAAGTCACACAATGCCAAAAAAAAAGTTGTATCTGCCTGTAACACTTTAAAATCAAAGGTTTGTAAAATTTTTGAAGAATTACCAGAAAATGAATCTCAAAGCACACTTAATGAAGATATTAAACAGAAAGCAAATGATATAATTATTTTGATAAAGTTAATTAGAAATAAGACTCAGTTTAACCATCCAACAAGAAAAACTGAAAGTTTTAACTCTGGTCCCTGCTTCATGGAACAAGGAAAAAAAATCTGAAGAGTTCAATGTCACTGAATATGCTGTGCGAAAAGCAGGAGAGCTTTTGTAAATGAAAAAGCAAAGGTGAGCCATTGTGTTTTTATTATAAAAAGAATCAAAAACAATTTCAACGAATTTTTTGCAATTTAATTTTTTTGATGCAAAAGTTTAAATTTTCTTTCCTAGTCATAATCTACATTTTTTGTAAGCATTTTAGGGCAAATTTCATTTGAATGCATTGCAAATCTGTAAAGTTATGATATATTTTCACAAATAATATTGCTTGAGTGGGGTTAGCCTAAGAGACGTCATTTGTGAGGTTAGAAAACATTTTTTTTTCTCAAAAAGTTTTTGAGATATGTACATGAAATTTTGCATGGTCAACAAGGATGGTAGAAGTAATAAACAAAAAATAATTGGAATCTGGGATGATGGGTCACATTTCAGTATCTAGTTGAATGATTTCAAATCGGAGCGATCCAGTCTTATTTCAATGAATTTTGTGTTGCGAGACAGAATAAATATATTAATGATAAAAAAAACCATCATTTTTTTTCTCCAGTATTTTACTTCATATATTTAGGAGAAATTTAAAATAAAAGTTGTTTTGGTAACTGCTGCGCCTCTGGTCTGAAAATACGTTTGAAAAATTGTATTTTTTCTAACGAAAAATTCCACAAAAACAAAGTTTACATAATTTTTTTGCATGTAAATTTCAAATGTACGTGTATGAATTATTTTTATTCATATGATGTATGTTTTTGTGAATACTTTAGTGAAAATTTCACTTGAATATATTGAAAATTGAAAAACTTATGATTTACTTTCTCAAACAATGCCGCTTAAAAATTGAGCCTCTAAAAAGTCATCTGCATCATTTTTCGATAAATTTCAACATTTTGTTTCTCAAAAAGTTTTAGAGATATGCAAATAATATTTCATATGGTTAATAAGAATGGTGAAAGCAACAAATAAAAAAAAAATAATTGAAATCTGAGACTACGAGTGTCATTTTGCAGGGTGATTTGAAATGGAATGACCCAGGCTCCTTTCCCTTTTCTCTTTATAATTAATATACATACTGGAAATTATAGAATTCTCCCGCATCAAATGATAGCGATGGCTAATGACACCATAGCACTACGGACAATCCACAGCAGTTGGCAACTCTGATCATGAAATTTATATTTGTTTTATACACACACATTTTAACTTTTTTAAAACCTTACTGTAACAACTCACCGAAAAGAATCAATTTTTTTCTCAAAATATGTATTCTCTAACATCGATCCAGAGGCAGAAGATAACCCACCCTAAAAAAAATTTATATGTGAGATAAAGACATCATTTGGCACCCTTTCCTTGCTGTGTCGGATAGAAATTAAAAATTCTTTATACAACGGTTAGTCACCCTAGTGAACATATGGGCTGTTTTCTAGAAATATTTCCCCATATTTTTTCCTAACCTTTCTTTCAAAAAGAAAAAATCTGTTTCCCCCCCATATTTAACGAAGCCAAATTGAATTTTTTATCCTTCACTGAAATAAAGGATAAAAATTATTTTTCCAACTTATAAATGAAAATTATGACTATAAATTGTAAATATGAATACTGAATCTCACATATTAACTGTTTATAATATAAACAGCATATATTAAATGCTTTTTTTTCATTTTTTTTTAAATGAGAATGTTTTTTAATCCACCATGATTTACAATATTGCTTCGTTTCCCATCATTGGTGTTGATACTTTTTAGTGATTATTAGAAACTGCTTACTTTTCGGCAGGGTAAAAAAAAAGTATGCTGATGGGAATTTCAATGATTGATAAAAAATTGAATGTCTAAAAATTTTTGGAAAAAGAAGTATACATACTGATTTCATTGTCTATTTCCACAGCCAGATTATTTGCTTCAACGATCAAGGCATATTCTGGATCGGCTTCTACTTGACCAAACACTAAAGCAAGTATCAAAATGAAATGTATTAGTAAATAACTTTCATAACAATTCAATTATCATGACAGGGGAAAATATTTTTTTTAATGCATGAAGATCAAAGTAACACTTTACATTGACTTTATGTCGATATGCATTGATGTGCCACAATTCAGTCTTGTTACATTGGCACTTGAACTATGGAGGAGGAGGGGGAAGCTGCAAATACATGAGCTTGTTATAAATGCTATTACCTGTTTTCATTCTCGTGTTACACTGTTTTGAGTGTGTACTAATTTTCAAGTATTTTTTTCTGAATTAGAATTTTTGTACACCAAGAAGTGGAAGAGTAGATCAAACCTTGCCCAAGAATTTAAAAAGGTCATCAATGATTAAGGCAAATACATGAAAAATACACAAATTCCTAATGTATTTTGACATACAATGGGTGTCGTCTTCAGAGGAAAAAATATTTGATCACTTATCGCATGATGACAGAGGGCCCCACTTGGATTGAATACCACATTGCAACTCTCTGTTGCTCGGCAGAAAAAAGTATGTTTATTCACTTCAAACGTCGTGATCAAAATGAAACAGTGAGTCTGCATGTAACACTAATGCAGCATCCTGATTAGATGCTTGTGAATTGGAGCTACCCAATTGGTTTATTTGAAATGAATCTAAGCCATGTTCTCACGAGCGGGAATTCTAAGAAAATTCTATTGAAAACAAAAGCAGCAATCTTTTTTTCTGGGTAAATTATTTGGGAATAATTTTTCTCCCCCTAAAAAGTAGGGGATTTTCTTCCAATCACAGCCAAAATTCGGGATATAAAATGAATTTTAGGGAGTAAGGAGTAGAAATTTGAGGCACTTGCAGCTATGTCATTGGTTATGATTTTCATTAATTCATAAATCTTCACATATAAATCAAACATTAGTTTTCATTAATTCTAAAATATTTTTTTAAAATCAAATATGAATTTTTATATAAATGCTCATTGCTTTGATCAAAAATCGAATTTTTGATCAAAGGTGTGTGGACATGGGTCCCACATTGGGAATCACGGCTCTAAATATTCCCATACCTTTAAACTGGGCAACCTTTGGCTAATCTGAAAATTAAAGGATTTAATAACTGCGATGCCATAAAAATGTTCACAAAAGATAAATTAGAAATATCTACTTACTCCCCTCTTTGCGTTCTGTATTACTTCTTGCTCTTATTTGCTCCATCACTCTTCCAAGCTATTGAAAAACGTACCACAAAGTTGAAAGGAAAAAAAAACAGCCCAAACTAATTACAATAATATGATTTTGTGGAAATAAGATAAAAACTAACAATAATATAAGATTTATAAAATCATTTGTGAAAAGTGATGATTCTTTCACGAGCTTTAATGCAACCAACACATACCTGCTCACTATCTCCGAGTTTGGCAATATTGCGCACAGAATTTTCTGAAGTCTCTGCCTCCAAGGGTACATCTTCAACCTCAGGAGCAAGAGCATCCATTTGAAGAAGCTGGTCATCCTCTATTTCACCAACATCTTCCAAATCAGCTAGAAGCTCTTCGGCGAGAGACATTTTTCACGACTTGACACTGAAAAGAGAAAATTTCAGCAACTGATTCCAAGAAAGCCTTCTTCATTGCACAACGTTTGACTGACTAGATGAGTGGCTCTGGTGAAAATAGGACAATCACGGAATTTCAAACATGCTGTAGTCACTTAAGTGATCTGCAAATGTTTCACAGGCCACTTTAATGATCTAGAACTGTGCCCCAGCTCACTCAAGTGATTTGTAAATATTCCACAGCTACCTTAAGCAATAACAGGTCATTAAAATGATCTGGAAATGATCCGCAGACTACTTGAGTGATTTGGAACTGCGGACCACAGACATTTTTTTGGCGCCAAACATGTCCAACGACCCGATTGAAAGTCGCCAAGGCTGTCAGACACATTACGGGCGCGAAAAAAAAAATCACCAGCATAAAAAACAATGGCAACCAAACAAGCGCATAATAATTACTAAATATAATAATAAAAACAACATAAGGCATCCAGACGCTTTTAAATAAACAACTTCCTGTTGTTTAAAAAAAAAAACTGGATAAAATATAAATCAATCAGGGTTTAAATAAAGCCTGGACCCCTGTATTAATAATAAATCGATCAGGGTATAAATAAAACCTGGGTATTGTTTAAATAAAGCCATGAAGCCGGGACCCTTGTTTAAATAATAAATCGAATCAGGGTATAAATAAAATACGGGCACTGTTTAAATAAAGGCACAACCTGAGAGATGATAGAAAAATCTAATGTTGGTTTCTGTTGTTTTTTATGCTGATGATTTTTTTTCGGCGCGATATATCCAATAATTAATAAGATCCACGCGCTATATTGTGAAAATCAATCTCTCAATCACAAAAAAAATAAAATATCTACCACCAACGGCTTTCAAAATGCCATGGCTATGGGGTGACGTCATTTGGAAGAAAAGAGAGGGAGAGAGAATCAGTTACGACAAAAAATGGCAGTTGGAAGTTTCAAAAGATGTGCTAGGAACAAGAGAAAACAACACCAGCGCCATCTAGCTGTATTTTTTTAATCAGAAAGAACATTCTAGAACGATAACCCAGAAGGCAACGGCAATGCAGCGTGCCGGCAACTTATTGTCTGTAAAAATTTGCCAAGTTGGTATGTCTTTTATACCAAAGCTGTTCCCCGAAATCTTAGCCTTAAAACCAAGTTTTCTTTGCCGCATGCAACGTGAATTTCCCAGTGCAACATGCCGTCACTTACCAATAGGAAAAGCGGTACAACTGTTTTCCTAGGTGCTGGCACAACATGCCTCATGCCAGCACTTTACACTGAGCGTGATTGGCCAACTGTTTCTGGAGGAGTCAAATGTGCCACGAATTTCACAGATCTTCTCTTCACTTTCATTGCGTTTTCTTTTCCTTCCTTTGTCTCCCTCTTTTATTATGCAAAAATATATGGATGTGCAGACGACAGAATAGATGATGCGCCATGATAGGAAAAAACAATTTCGTTGCATCCTGAAGTTACACGTTCCTGTTGATGTGAAATAATCCTATTTGGTTCACGTGGCGCAGAACCAGCTCAGTTTTCTTTGCAGCATGCAACGTTAATCGCCAAGCATGACACGCCGCCCACTCACCAATAAGAAAAGCAAAATTACTGTTTTCCTATAGAGCGCAACAAGCCTCATGCCAGCGGTTTACATCGTGCATGATTGGCGGATTGCTTCCAGAGAAGTCAAGTGTGCCATGCATTTCGCCAATCTTTTCACTTTTATGGTGTTTTCTTTCCCCTTCCTTCAAACCGGAGCATGCAGACGACAGAGTAGCTGATGCCACGGCCGTATACTATATAGCCGCCCTGAGCTGATGCACCAAACTAGGAAAATACAAACGCATATAGCTTGATTATGAAAAGCCGGGTTTTCCTAGGAATAGGTGTTTTGCGCCGCGTGAATCAAAATGTATAATTTCACGTCGGCTGAAACGTGTTACATAATCACGTTGCACGTTAATGTTTTCCTAGCGAGGTGCATCAGATCAAGTCGGCTATATTATAGTATATGACCATGGCATCAGCTACTCTGTCGTCTGCATGCTCCGGTTTGAAGGGAAGGGAAAGAAAACACACGAGAGTATCGACAAAACCGCGGCGCACGACGCATTTGACTACTCCAGAAGCAGTCAGCCAATCACGCCCGACGTAAAGCGCTGTCGTGAGGCGTATTGCGCTCTGTAGGAAAACAGTCATGCTGCTTTTCTTACTTGTGAGTGGACGGCGTGTCAAGCTGGGCGAATCACGTTGCGTGCGGCACAGAAAACCTGCTCCTAGGAAAACCCGGCTTAACACGTTTCTGCCGATGCGAAATGGTCAAATTTGGTTTACGCAGTTCAAAAAACCGACTCCTAAGAAAACCGGGCTTTAAGGGTCACTTCAACGGTTTCAATTGAGTTTTTACAAATCAATAATAGGTAAAAACTACACAAAAAGTTGATAACTATGCCATTTTTCTATACCTCACACAAATATATACTTTCATTATAATAAATAATTAAAATAAAATAAAAAGAGTCGAATAATCAATCTACCCTCTTACCTCGAAACAAGAAACAAAGCCGCAACTATTATTTTTTCCACAATTGTCAACAAAGAGCAGCTCTATTGAGTAAGGACTATCGAGTATGGTCAGTACAAATCATAGAAATAAGGAGCAGATCTGAAGCGCAATTTCAACAATCATATTTTGTTTTTAGCGATTACCATACATCTCGTTTTTTGTTGGTCTGATGCTCCAATATACATGGTAGATTATTTTAGCTAAAATTTCTGTTAGAAAACTATTATCTTCAAATATATGCATAACTAATGGTTTCATTGAACTTTTTTTACATATTGTTTAGAAAATAAATCTAAATTTTTTTTGCTGCAGTCAAAGACGTTTGTATAATTTGTTTACTTTGACTTGTAAACATTGCGCCAGTCCTAGAGCCCCAGTGTAAACATTTCACTTGAAGTCCTGGTTTTCAGTCCTAGAGCCCCAGTGTAAACATTTCACTTGAAGTCCTGGTTTTCAGTCCTAGAGCCCCAGTGTAAACATTTCACTTGAAGTCCTGGTTTTCAGTCCTAGAGCCCCAGTGTAAACATTTCACTGGAAGTCCTGGTTTTCAGTCCTAGAGCAGGCATAGAGGGCAGAGTTTTAGCCAAAAAGCATGGGTTTTAATTGAGACTGAGCTACGAAAATTCAGTGAATAATGAAAAATCAATTATAAAATGCATTGTTAAAGTCCTAGGAATTAATTAAATGATCTTGATTTAGAGCTACAATGTAAGCAGTTTAAAAATCGTTGAAGTATCATTGTGTTTATTTCAGAGTTTTTTTAAAGTATTATTTGAAACATCGATAACCACATCAAATTGAATAGTAAGTTCAGATTAAATTTAGAATCAATGTAATATTTATATCTCTGTTAAAAATTGAGCTTCAACACTGTGAAAACATACACTGGTGAAATAAATTGAGAATTTGCATATTTTATCGAATTTCATGAAAAGAACTGAATGTAAAATCACTGCTTCTAGACAAAAATGCAAATCTTCTATGTCAAATACGTAAGCGTGCACGTGTGTGTAGGCGGAGCCATTAGAGAAACAGGCTTTATAAGTGTGCATAAGTTAAGATGCATTCCGTTCGCTAGCACATCTCAGCGAATTTCTTGGTGTTATTTTGCAGCAATCGGTTAATTTCAAATTGTGACAGTAAAAATGAGTAACCACCAACGTTTAGATGATGGAATGAGGTGGCGAATTGTGGGGAAGCTAGAAGCAGGCCAATCTCAAGTCCAGATTTTAGAGAGTTCAATTTAACGCCCAGCGTCGTGTGTAACTTATGGAAACAGTTCCAGGATACCGGATCCATTGAGAGAAAGCCTGGAAAAGGTCGTCCAAGAGCCACGACGGCCAGAGAAGATCGCCATTTGTCGATTATAGCGAGGCGTAACAGGAGTGCTACAGCTTCTCAGCTCTCTCGTGACTTGTATGCAGCCACAGGAACTTGTGTATCAAGGGTGACTGTTCCCAAAAGACTTCATGAGAGAGGGTTGTTTGCAAGAAGACCTGCTGTTTGCGTCCCGCTCACTTCTACGGACAGGAGAATCCGTTTATCATGGTGCAGAGAGCATAGAGATTGGAGTATGGATCAATGGACGACTGTTCTCTTCACTGATGAGTCCCGGTTCAGCCTAAGCACCGATTCTCGCATCACGTTCGCTCATATGGAGAGAACCAGGGACCCGCTACCTACCCTCCAATGTCCGCGAAATTGACCATTATGGCGGAGGAGGTTTAATGGTCTAGGCAGGCATCATGTTGGATGGCCGCACACCTCTCCATGTCTTTGAAAGAGGCACTGTGACTGGTGTGAGGTCTTGGAGCCCTATGTTTACCTTTTCAGGGGTGCAGTTGGCCCTGAGTTCATTTTAATGGATGATAACGCGAGGCCACATAGAGCTCTTCTGCTCGACGATTTTCTAGAGAGTGAGGATATTCGCCGGATGGATTGGCCAGCCAGATCTTCAGACCTTAACCCTATAGAGCATGTCTGGATGTCTGGGACGCTCTGGGGAGGGCAATTGCAACTCTCAACCCCCCCTCCAGGAACCATCCAGGGAATGAAAACAGCATTGCGGAACGAGTGGGACCAATTGCCAATTGCCGCAGGAAATGATAAACAGCCTTATTTGAAGTATGAAATCACGCTGCGAGACCTGTATATCTGTAAGAGGGGACCATACCCTTATTAACCCATTTTTTTGTTTATTCTGCAACCGCTGTTTCATACCTTCCGACTCCAACGAGTGTTACGCATGATCATGCGTGTGTATTACAATTATTGAATGGTTATTTGTTTTGTATTGTATCAATGTATGTACATATCAAATTTCATTAAAATCGGTACAGGAGTTCTAGAGATAATCGACCAAGTCTGCAAATTCTCTTAATTTCTTACACCAGTGTACTTCTAATTCTTGTATGTGAATTTTCTTTCTCAAAATATTGGCGGTTATTGTATTTTAGATGTGTTTATAATTGATAAAGAAGAACAGTAGTTCTTAACCAAAGCTTCACAGACTCCTTGGGTGGCCGCTGTGTTGGTCATAGTGATGAACTCGCATTGCGAGGACCTGGGTTCAAATCCTGCTGGTGCCACCACAGTGGTGATCTGTGGGATCGGCTGAAGCATAGGCGGAGATAGACTTGTAAGTCTAGTGGGGGGGGGGGCAATTCATATATGCACATATGCATTAGACTAGTCGACTTCACCTTTGATGCTGATGCTCTCCCATCCCATATCTCCGCCCATGGACTGAAGTTGGTTTTCCGTGGTTCCAACTTCAAGGGGCAAATGTGAGTGGCTAAAGGCTTAATTAAATTACACTTTTGATTCTTTTTTCAAGTTAAGACCTGAGGTACACATGTGTACCTATATATCATTACCTCAATACTACAACAATTTGATTTTGAATGTTTTGAGGAAAAACTCATTTAAACACTGAATGAAGTGTATGTTTAACATTATATATCACATAGAAAACATAAGAATAATTTCACTTAAACTTGTGTTATAGATTGCCTAGTAGCATATCAAAGTGCATGCTAAGACAAGTCATTTTTTTGTACTTACCTAAAAATCACAAATTTTTGAGTTGTCAAGTTGTAGTATTGATGCAACAGTATGTTGTCTCTGAGTGATTTTCTGGGATTTTTCATCCACGTGTATAGCTGTCATAAAATATTGCATTGCGAGCCAAGCAACACACGCTAAACGAACGTCAAACTTGGGAGGATCCGCTGACGATGGATTTAATAAAGAAGCTCGTATTGCATCTCTTGTAAGCCAAGGCTGCAATCGGAGTTGGGGGAGGAGTGAAAATAAGAAAAAAAAAGAGGGAGGGAAAATGCACTGCGAATTTGAAAAGCAAAACCACGTCAAACAGATGTAAGAGAGCGAATGACAGTATGTAGACGTGCCCTAATGAAAAACAAATGTGAATGCAAATTGTTCAATGAGGCAACTGAAGAAAAATGCTCATAAAAAACATTACTTCAAGTGTAACTAAAATGCAGGTTATTTTAGGTGCAACTTATTTTAGGTTGAGCCATTTATCATGGATAAAAGCCATTAATGACATTGTGCACTGCCTATAAAAAAGATTATGAGATTATGATTATCTTATTCAAATTATGGATTGAGGATGATTTACTCCAAAATGTTTATCATATTTCTTTTTTAAACGTAAGTTATTCCATTTATTAACAACTCTATCAGAGAAAAATTCTCTGCAACACAGCAACTTGGTCGAGGGGCTTAAGCTTAATTTTTTTGAAAATGTTTGGACTGGAAAGTGTAGGTGACGGGAGATATGTGCTTAAAGTCCTAGCGTCCCGCCCCTCGGGGCATACACTATGTGACGGGAGATATGATCAAAGTGATTAAAATTTTTAACGGGATGGATGGGATGGACCATGAATTATTAATATGCCCTTAATCGACTGCTCTGACAAGGGGACATCAGTATCTATTTTGGTAAGGGACAATTCCAAGTTTATGTCCCTATGTCGTCATGGTCTCCAAAACAGGACAGCATACTCTAATCCAGGAGGAACTAAACCTCAGAAAAGCGGAAGAATGACTTTAGGAAAGTGTGAGGAAACCTTTTTGAGAATGAAACTGAGCATCCTACTCAACTTTTTGACCACCGCTGAACAATGCTCAGAGAACCTAAACCGCTGATCAATAAGAATACCTAAATCTGTGACCCTGATCTGTGCATCCGGGACAGCCACAACATTCAATTTGTAAGTGAAACGTGGGTTGTTCAAATTGAAATAAGCAACCATTCACTTGTCAACACTAAAGATCATGCTCCATTCATTAGCCCATGCTGCATCGTATGCAAGGTTGCTTGGAGCATCTTTCTATCACTTCGATTTCAGACTACCTCCCATTAGCTTTACGTTGTGTGTGAATTTTCTAACAGTCTCATTGATACCCTGATCAAGTCTATCGATAAAAAGTGAAAAAGGTATGGGGCCAAGCACAACTCCTTGAGGGATTCAACACTTGTGAGTTGACACCTGTCCGATTTGAACAGTTTCTCCATAAATCTTTCTGAAGAACCAATCCAACATAGGGAAAAATTTCCTTTTTTAGTTAAAATTATTATTATTATTTTTAACGGTAGATACTAACAAATGTTAAATTTTGTTTCTTACTCATATTAATCTAGTTTTCATGAATTTTCAGTTCCTTATGTCCACCATGGAAAAGAATGGTCAGAGTCGCAGTAGCCTTGGTCTTATAGCGATGGGGTTGACAGGATCAGCAGCGGTCGCACTGACAGCTATATCAGTTCCATTCCTTTTACCGGCGATGAGGAAGTTCTGTTTACCATACGTGCCCGCGACTGAGCAACAGATCAACAACGTGATCAAGCTGCTAAAGCGAAAGAAAGGAAATGTCATTGATTTGGGAAGCGGAGATGGGAGAATTGTTGGTATATCTTGAGTATATTACATTCATTTTGAATTAGAACTTTGAAATAAGCTTTCATTTGAGAGGACAGAACCTGAATGAAGTGATACAAGTTTTATAAAGTATTAAGCAGTTACATTTTAACGAGTAGGCCAATGGGAGCCCTCAATTTATTTCATTAAAACGGTTATGTCCAAAGACTACCACCAGGTGTGAAGTTTTTTTTTTTCAATAATGTGAATTTTCATTAATTCTGAAATCACTTCTTTCATTAACTGAAAAAAAGTTTTATTCCATAGCTGCCAACTTTGGAGAAAATGAGAGAGATTTTTGTGTGAATCCAAATTCTGTACAAAAAGAAATATAAAAGGGATTTTTTTTAAAAATGATGTGGGGACTTTTCATTAACTTTAATAAAGTTACAGGATTTTTTCCCCTTTGTGACATTGTGCAAGCCATTACGAATAGTAATAAGTCACCAAGCAGTAGGTTAAATTACTTGTCATTACTACTCTCAAATCAAATAATGCCAAAAAAAAAAAAAAAAAATCACCTTAATGCATGAAATGGGACATATAGATAGATATTTCTTTTATTTAAAATTTTTAAACACAGTTACAAAAAATTTAGGGGCTAAGCAAGCTTGTGTGAGCCCACAAAACAATAGCCAATACATATCTGCCAGCATACATAATAACGAAAGGAAAAAAATTCACACATATATATATATATATATAACACATAGACTTTATGGTCAAAGCAGCTGCAGGTAATCTTACCAATTTTGGATGTCAATGGCCGACTTGACATTGGCTGATTGGCAAATTTTGTTTTCCCCCACCCAAAAAATAGGGATATTTTACAATCATGGTTAAAATTTTGGAGATAGAAGAATTTTTTGAGAGTCTGGGAGATAGGGGTAAAAATTTAGGAGACTTGGCAGCTGTGTTATTCAGAAAAAAGTTCCATCAATTGTGAAGTAATTCCTTTCATTAATTTTGGAGCAGTTCCATCAACTCTCGCTGGATAAGGCTGAAAAATATTTGGTTTCAGATCACCCGAACTCATTTGGGAGACCCTATCAAGTATCTTTTACCAGGCATTCCTCAAAAGCAAACGTAACTCTAGGCGTAGACCACATTCATGGCACATGCTGACATGTACCAATTCATTAGAAGAGTTCCTCAGTGGAATATTTACTAGGTGCATGTGTTAGTCATCAAGGCATTAATTCTTGTAAATAAATTTTCAGGAAACTTGATCTCATGACTTTTACACTTCCACTGTCATGGAGAGAAGAACACACGTGAGAATTCCTTAGCAACAAGTAAAAGACACACTACACATCCCTTGTGAATTTCAAACTACGAAAAAACTGTCTCGAAGTTAAAAGTTGTTCCTAACATATTTTTGGCCAATCATTTGAAATACCACTTTCTGTATAAGGGTTTTTCTTTTTTTTTAACAAATTAATTTCAATGTTCAAGAATAGCTTTGAAATATGAACTACAGTAGACTCTCCAACATATATCAGACCTGGGAGTTGCAGATTACACCGAAATTGCAGGATTAATGGAAGTCAATTGAAAAAACCCAATCCAATAATACAGGGTGGTTATAAATAAACTGACATTGCTTAGACATATATAGTGCCTATTCTGATGCCGGTATTGTGATGAAACTTGGTATGTGGGATTATGGGGGGAAAAGAAAGATATTAAATAAAAAAAAATAGTTCAATTTTCGACCACCAGATGAAAAAAGTGGTGATTTTTTTTTTTATTGCAGTTACGTTTTTCCTTGTGATCCAAATAACGTTTATACAAAGTTTCAATGAGAGAGAGAGAAATACGCCTATTGCAAAGGGCACTGCTTAGGTCAGAGTACTGTCAGTATAATTGAGCTAAGTAGTGTCAGTTGAATTATATTGACACTGTTCCGGCCTACGTAGCGCCCATTGCGGTGGATGTATTTCATTGAAATTTTCGGTATATACGTTATTTGGACCACGGGAAAAATATAGCTGTGATAAGAAGCACCTCTTTTTCACCAAGTTTCATCAAAATACCTCCATCAAAATGCCGGCTATATAGGTCTGAGTAGTGTCATTTCATTTGTAACCACCCTGTATATACTTCTGTGCACAGACATGCAGTGACATGGTTTCCTCTTCTATGCTCAAAGAAAACCCACCTAAAAATGTTGGATTACTGGACAGGCCAGAATAGCTGGCCCATCGGCTGGATTATTGAGAGTTTACTATGTTTTAAGCCTTTAAATCTTCAATCAATTAACAAAAATATTTTTAATGTGAGTTTTTACTTTCGAATTTCCAGGTTATAGAGGCAGCTAAGGCTGGTTATTTGTGTCATGGAGTTGAACTGAATTCATGGCTGGTTTTATTTTCGAAAATTCGAGCATCCTATTTAGGACTTCGTAAACAAGCTATATTCAAAAAGCAAGATATATGGAAAGTATGAAAAACAATATAGCCTATATATATTCCAATGATAATGTTATATGATTGTGTGTGCGTGCGTGACTCTGAGCAGTTACGTTATAAATCCAAATGGCTGTAATTGAGATTTAATATCCCAAAATGCTTCTGAAAAATTGGTATCAATTTGAATTTTTGAGAATTTAAATTATATAACTTTGATTTTTATGGGAGACCAGCTGTTACCCACAGCTTTTCTTGCATGGATTTGATAATCTGAAAATTACTTGGTGATGATTCCCTATATAACATTTGAATGCCTTATGACCCCTTGAAAGTTGAATTTTCAGAAATCCCGTCTCAGCAGGTATCTACATTACAAAAGTGTAATACTTACCAAAATTCATATTTACAGCATCAGCGCTTTCGGCTTGGCCCTGATTGCCCCATATAACCTTTGAACCACCTTATCAACCCCCCCCCCTCCATCCCTAGAGGTTGAATTTTGAAAAATCACTTAGTGAGTCTACATTACAAAATGACACACTACTGACCAAATTTCATAACATCCAGAAAATCCTATTTTTCTGGAATAGATTGCAATTAATGATTCTGCCAAAGCACAAAAGCTTCAGCGGTTTATACTCAATGCGATTTCTCTATTTTACCTTTGAACCCCCTACCCATCCTCATGACCCCCCCTTATAGCTTCAGTGTATTCGGCTTGGCAATAATGAATCAGTCAGTCAGGACATGTTATTATACGTATATAGATCAAACTACACCAGAGTGCTTTATTCTATACCCAGGGCTCCCACTTGTCTTACTTTTTGTTTAAAATGTCCTACTTTCTAGTTTTTGTCTTACTTTTTTGCAAAATCCTATCAACAAAATTCATGTAATCGATTTTAATTGAGGAAGGAATAATCAATATATTGCCAAGTAATACAAATGGAATAGATTGCAATTAATGATTCTGCCAAAGCATAAATGTTATTGTTTTCAAGGTTATTTGGGGGTGGTATGTGGACTTATATAGATATGTGACGTGAGAATATTCTCGGAGAACAAGAATATTCTCCTGTATGTAAAAATTGGAAAATAATCGAGAATATTCTTTTTATAATTTAAACAATGAAAACATTTTACCAATTTTGTTTATATTATGAAATATAATTGAGTTTTCATTGCCTGAAACATTTAAGGTTTAAAATAGAGGTTTTTAAGTTTTTGTTATGAAGATTTTGGAAACCTTTAAAGATTAAAAAAATTTCTTTTGAAATTAGATAAATTTTCAGAAATAAGTTCAAAGCAAAAATAATTAAAAGTTGATTGAGAAAGAAAGCTATTTAGAGAGAGATAGATGGCCTTTTCTCAGCCCAAGATATCAAGGAAACAGTTATTTTCCGGATATTATGCTGAGGTGAACTCTGGAAAAAAAAGTCATCAGTCCCGGCAGAGATGTGATGACTTTTTTTTCCGAGTTCACCTCAGCATAATATCTGGAAAATAACTGTTTCCAAGAAAACTATTCTTATGATCACTTTTATTTTAAAGACGATTGTGTGATTTTTTTTCAATAAACTCAATGAGAAGATACACTCAATTTTTTTATCACTCGTATTTCTTTGCAAGTAGTTCAATTCATCTATGTTGTTTTCATTTTCTTGCTTTAAAAAATTTAATATTGTGGGCAGCAAACTTTTATTTTCCTTCTTCTTTCTATTGACAATTCTTTTTTGATATGTGTATGAGGTATCCAAGCTTTTCTCATCATGTGCCTTTATCGTTGCTTTTTCTTTACTGTATTCAATTTCAAGCTATCTTGAATTTCCGTTTTGAACTGTTCTGTATCCTCTGAGAATGGGGATATTTTTTTGTATAGTTACTTTTGTTTGGAGGGAAAAATAAACATATATATATATATATATATATATATATATATATATATATGTTATATATATATATATATATATTAATTATTCATAAGCATGTAGCATATTATAAACATATACATTATTTTTTAATTTTGGAGACATTCACATTACCAAGTAAAAATAAAGTTAAGTTATTCATTGTAACTTCAAGAATATTCTCAAGAATCTTTCAAAAGATTATTACAGAGAATTTTTCATGTATAAAAATAACTGCTATACTTCACCAAGCACCAACTCTGGCCTATATCAGTATATTGCAATGTACTGCCATTATTGAGATGGGTTGGGAATGAAGGCGCTATCTATCGGTGGTCATCTCAATCTCGTTAGGGGAAAATATCTTATTCATATATATCCTCCCTCGGGTTCGAACCCAAGACCATGACAGCAACCTTCACGGTGGTAAACTAGCATCTTATCACCATGCCGCTCGGGTGCTACTATTAAAAATAACTGAAGACTATCATCATCAAGAATAATAAGAATATTCTCAAGTTATTTAAATAATAGTTGCCTTCCAGAAAATATTCTTCAGTATGATCCTCCATGGGAAGTCTATCCAGTATTATCCTTGATGAGAAAAAATATTCTCAAGTTATTCATAAAGAATATTATAATATTCATTACTATAAGTATTCTTGAGAATCTTCTCTATGACTATAATAGGCTCTATAAATAACTGGAAAATATTCTCATTGACAATAATAATTTTCTCAAGTTATTTAGAATAGTAGAGAATTCTTCCAGAGAATATTCTCGGAAGATATTCTCTGCTGGATAAGAATATTCTTGAGAATTTTACATCTCTATGTGGACCATGTGGTTTATTAATTTTTCTTTTGCTTTGTTTGAGGATTCAACAAGTAGAGTAGTCATTAAAAACTTCTGTCTGGATGGAAAAAATAATTTTGTATTTACCATTTCATGGTCTTGGACCATAGCTAACATTCATCGTCCAAAATTATGGTCCACATTGGTCCAGTTTGCAATTTCTTCTTGTGGGGGTTTATAAAAGACTACGTTTATGTGCCTCCCCCTTTTCCAGCTACATTAGCTGAACTGAAGATACACATAACAGCAGCAGTGGATGCAAACATGCTCACAAAAGTTTGGAACGAATTTGACTACTGTATAGACATATGCCATACATCCCAAGGCTGGTGTATTGAGCACCTTTAATTTGGTTTGTAAAAAAAACTATGATTAGCCATGTAATACTTGTATTAAACTAATCTTAAGTGTCTATGTTCAATATTTTTTGTAATATATGCATTTCAAATCGGGTGATTATTTTTGAAACACCCTGTATATTATGAGGAGAACAGAAAATAATTATCTGCAGTTGCTAGTGCACTGTTTTGGCTGAAAATTGTTTTTGTTGCCAAGTCATTTCTTTCATTTTACTTTGGCTGGAGTCAATCTTATAGGATACTGAAATAGTGCTAAAAATTTTTTATTATGCTATGATTATGTTGTCTGGGGAGGGGTACATCCTTCTCCTCGTCATACTTTTTTTAATTTTTTGAGTAGGAGTGCTGTATACCTCTAGTGCAGTACTTGACAAATTAAGAAAAAAAAAATCTAAGCACCAACAAAAATATTTTAGGAGTCAAACGTTTTTTTTACAGAGTTATTATTTGCACACACAAAAATTTAGGTTCCTGGCGACCTGGTGCCTAAAATTTGTCAAGCCTTGCACTAGTTCAATGATTCCACTTATAGGGATGTGTATAGGTGTACGCAGAATTTTCTTGGGGGGTGCGGTTAAATTTTTTTTCTTCTCAGGGGGATTTAAGTTTTTTGACCGGGGGCAAATCTTGGCGGGGGGGGGGGGGGAGAGTAAATATCAACCTATTAGCCAGCCTTTACTTCAACTTCCCATCATCAATCTCTAGGGCTTGACAAATCAAAAAAAAGAGTCCCGGCAAAATTCCTTAAAAGTCAGACATTTTTTCCCTTCAAGGAAAAACCGCCTACATTTTTTTTTTACTGTTCTGAGACTAAGTGACCCCCTTTACATATTAGTAGACACACTGATATAAGTATGAAAAATTTTGTCTCATCCACAGTATTCCAATTCAGTATTCACATGTAGAAATCTTTGGATGGCAGCCCCAGTGGCAAGAAACCTCGCGCCTGGGATTTGTCAAGCCCAGGTCATTATTATTGTAATTCATTAACTTCTTTTTCGACTCTGATTTCTTACTTTTCCTTTTTTTCAGACAGATCTCAAGGACTATAATAATGTGGTTATCTTTGGAGTAGAAGAAATGGTAAAAATATGTTTACCTTATGCTTTTTACAATCATTCAACAGATATGTAGACTTTATACAATAAAACCTCCAGTCCTCACCCTCAAAAAGTTATCACTCTGGCTAAGTAGCTACATTTTTTTTCAGTCCATTCTAGATGTTAATAAATGGCAACAACCATAGGCAGAGATAGACTTGGAAGTCTGGGGGGGGGGCACTATGATGATGATATATGTCAATTCAGATACACATTAGATCAGGCGACTCCACCTTTGATGCTGGGCCCCCCGTATCTCCACCCATGGTAACAATGTTATTAAACCCTAGTTTATTCATTGCTAATTTCGGTTAGTACGCAACGTTTCCCCACGGTATGGAAAAATCTGAGAGAGCCTTATTTCTATGGCTCGGTTTATAGAAATGGTAAAGAGTGGGGAGAATTCTAGGAGAAGTTTCAGGAAGTCAGTGAGCTTTGGGGAGAAAACAATTCTGTACGCCGCAGGTAAAGGACACTATGTCCATTTTCATCAATATTGGGATAAAGCTATTAATTTGCTGTACTTTCATTACACTACATATAAGTATGGAACCTGAGATGACATTAAGCGATTAGTCCTGATGTGATCACATTAAACGCCATGCACTGTATGCCTATATAGTACATAACTTATATGCTCAGATAATAAAATATCTTTTTGATTATTCTCAGATGCCAGCACTAGAAAAGAAGTTACTCAAGGAACTGCAACCTGGAAGCAACATTATCGCCTGTAGGTTCCCCCTGCCCCATTGGAACTGTGCAGCTAAAATAGATGGTGGCATAGATACTGTTTGGCTTTATGAAAAGACATGATGTAAGATGCGCTTGTAAATAAATTGTTTTAGTCTTCATTTCAGTGAATTCATGTATAATAACAGCAATCTAACAATGATTTATCTCTGATGTTTTTTTTCTCTAAGAGGATCCAAAAGTCATGCAACCTGTCATGAAATATTTTTGAAATTCTAAAGACTAAATGTAAATTTTTTTTGCTAAGGACCATTCAAGCATTTGTGAACAATCTTCATGTATTTTTTTTTTTTATCAATTTAAAATCTTGGTTGTTAACCAGGGTTGGGTTTTTGACGTCAAAAACAGGGTTAAACTGTCAAAAACCATCAAAAATCTAGATGAACGCTTTTTGATAATGTTTTGGACACAATAGGTATATAACATGATGAAAAATTCACTTTTTTGCATATTACAATGTTTTATTTTCGAAGATTAATGTATTATAATAATTAAAACAAAATGTTAATTATAATTTGCAATTTTGAATTTTTCAACATAAGAGTTTAGAACATATGAAATATAATTTTATGGTTTATTTATCTAAGCTACTGATTATCTGTGTTCAATTTGCCAAGCGGATTAGAGCTGATTATTCAAAATATGTATGATAGAGTCATCACAGACTTAGGTTTTATACTTCAGAAACTAAGTCAGTATTAAAACAGTCAAAATCTTATTGTCAATATTGTCAAATAGTTTTTTTAACCTGATAGATATGTTAAATAACAAAACACTTACTTTTATGTAGATTAAAGGGTTTTATATTCGGAATTATAATTACTGAGAAAAATATCTCCTCTGATATTTTAAATTTTCTGATCAGCCCAAAATTTTATTACATATAAAAATTCTCACGCAGCATTTGTTAATACACTAATTAAACTCATTTATTTTCATCTAAAAATTTCTTAGAGCCCAGGGTGTATAAATTCACAGAGTCTTAAAGAGTATTTTCAACCAAAGCAGAGCTGACAGGACTTGATACCCAAAGCATTTGTTTCGCACGTTTAAATACAGCTTCAATTGGAAAACCATTGCATTATAAATGCTAGTAAATATACCATATCATAGTGCAGAAGTAAGAATAACTAAGTTTGGCTAAGGATAAGTTACAAGAGTTTCCTAAGCTTCATGTACAAGCGAGCATTGCCAAATTAAATGACATTTTAGTTCTACAATTTAGTATTTTGATCGCTAGATATATTTCATGTTATGCACAATAAGAGTATAGTTTTAAGTATCTCTCTCTCAGTGATTATCTAGATAATTTAATAAAAACAGAAATCAACATTACATATAATGTGTAATAAAAGTTTTTAAACACTTATCCTGTTACAAAAAGAGTACAGCAGATGGTTCATATCAATGTGCACACATATAAACAGTTGAAGAAATTTTGGAAGGTCAAGAATCATCTTGAATCATGGAATGTCAAATCATTCCATAGCTTTCCATCCAGTGTTTATGCTATGGTTTATTCAAATTGTATATTTTATAAGGAAAAAGAAACATATATATTGTCCACAAAATAATTCTGTAGAGAGTAGAAAATTATTTTAGAATAATATTAAATACTTATTCTTTGTATAACATAGTCACTTTAAACATTACATGCAATTAACGTGTGCATTTCCAGTGGGAATTTTTATATTGAAAAGCAATATTTGAGGTTTTTGACGTGACAGTTTAAACCATCAAAAACTGCCATGTGTCAAAAACCTGCCAACCCTGTTGTTAACTCAAGATGATTTAAATTATCTATTTGATATTGTAATTTTCTCTTACCTTGCATATGCTGCTAAATGCCAAATTTTTTTGTCTATCAACTCCATTCCTGTTGCCACGTATTTCTTGGTGTTATATATAGAAATGGATTTTTTTTTCTTTCATTATTATTTATGATGACAGATATCTATCGATTATTGTTTTGTCGGCTCACAAGCTTGCTTAGCCCCTAAATGTTTTGTAACTGTGTTTAAAAATTTTAAATAAAGAAATATCTATCTATGTCAGCAGATGTATGGCAATTTTTTTACCCCCCTCTCACCCTCAGTGAAATTTCCTCAGCTCTGTCCTACCGCATATTGGGATCAGAGGCGTATGCAGGACAATCAAAATAAAATGTATAGTAAAAGCTTGATAAGTCGTTATCGAAAAATTATGACGGCTTAAGCGGAGTGTCGTCAGATTTAATGTGCAATGTTATGAAAATCGTATAAATTTAAAGTAATATGACATTTATTAAAATCAAAATAACAATATGAATAAAATTTATAGATTGCGAAAGAAAAAATAATAGCAATTTTTTTCTTTTTTATCTCTTATTACTTAAATTATTGTGGTGAAATGTATATACTGTACACTTTGATTTATTCTAGTAATTTTTAATTTATAGACTACTTATTCAAACACAGCAACTGTTTGAATAAGTAGCTTTTCTTCATAACAAAACTCTCTTATTGCACATTAATTTTACATAGACATAAAATTTAATTTTAGGCTTTAATTCTTCATCAGTAGTTCCTGATACAACTACAAAGTAATCTGGAACACTTTTGACTTGGTGGAGGGGCCCTGGGCAGAGAAAAGTAAACAGAAGACCTCAACTTGGGAAAGAATGTCAAATTTTTTTAAACAAAGATATTTTGTTTAAATTTCAAGCCCTAAATTAATAGAGTCCTTGCTTTCTATGATTATTTACTATCTGTGCCCGTTGCACTTTGACTTTAATTTGATTCTTCGATTTACATAATTTTTGATTTCCTTGCACTATATGTAATCTTTGACATATCAATAAATTTTGCTTTGCCGGAGATGCCCTGGGGAAATCTTAGTGCTTGGGTGTCTCGCGGTTTGTCCAGTTTCTCTAATGGAGCCCAGGCAGAAATGAGATCTAGCCTGAGCAGTCCCCAACATTCCAAAAACCTTATTCGGCAAATGAACTTCCCCAGCGTAACTGTTGTTACTTAAACTGTTCCGTTTGTGTATATAGGATTTTATGGTGACTTTTAAGCATATGGCAATGCTGTTAACAAGCTCTTTTTTTAATGGGATCCATAAAAATAGTCTGTTCCTCTTTCTCAAACTTTTTCATAGTGACAACATTTGTTCTGTCATAGCTGCCAACTCTGGAGAATGAGAATTGGTTTTCAAGCAGATCCAAATTCCATACAAAAGTAAAAAGAAATTTCATTGAAAACAATAAAGATATTTTCATTAATATAAATACAGTAAAACTTTGATTAATCGTCAATTTCTGCTATCCGTCATCATCTGGAAAAAACAGCCCCAGGTTTTAAGGTCCAAAAAAATTGGTCACTGATATGGTCTGTGTAAATACTACTGGTAATCACAGATTTTCCCTGCTTGTAATTGGTAAATCCAAAAAACCACATGCTTTCGAAAATTTAAATATGAACGTATTGCCTGTGAACTATTATGCCCAAAAAAAATGCTAGGATGGATCAAACAATTTTTTCAGAATGGTTCCACAATGTTTTTATGCCTCAAGTTAGAGCTCATATGGCTGAAAAGCAGTTGCCACAGGAAGCACTGCTGTTAATGGACAATGCCCCAACACACCCCTCTTGCAAACTCAGAAGTGATGATAAAATAACATGCCTCTTTCTCCCAGTGAATTCGACTCTACTTATCCAGCCTATGGACCAGGGCATAATTGAAAATGTGAAGCTACGTTACAGAAAAGCTTTTTTTGAAGGCTTGCTTTCATCTGATGATGCCACGACTGTCAGATAATTTTGGAAGAGATACAACATATATGAAGGACGCTATTTTCAATATCGCCACTGCCTGGGCTGACCTTATATTAAAGTTTTTATTGATTATTTTTTGTAAAATTAAATACAATATGCATGCATTATTCACTTTAAAAGGATTTAATTTTCATATTTGTGTCAAGCCCACAGTGAAATCTCGTTACTGTACATATGTATTAAGAGATTTTTGTTCTGTGTATTCGGTTATTCGTCATAGCCCTGACGGTGACGGTTAATCAGGACCATTTTAAGAGTATCATGGGCCCTGGGCCAATTGATTTTTCCGAGGCCCTACCAAACCAATTCTCAAAAATTTCAACCAGATTTTATTTTTGTAAGGCCCCTCTTCACTCAGGTGAGCTCATGCCTTAAGACGGCACTGCGGTTAATCGAAGTTTTACTGTAAAATTATGGGGATTTTTCCCCTTTACAAAAACAGGACATCGTGCAAGCTATTGCCAACCAGTAGGTTAAACTATTCTGAAATTAAATCTTCGAAAAAAAAATTACTGTCGGGTATGAAATTGGACAGTTTCAGGGATGTATATTCAAAGCAGATTCAAGTCATCTTGCCAATTTCAGATGTTGAAAGCCTGAACTGATGCTGGCTGTTTGGAAAATTTTGTCTTTTCCTACACAGAAATGAAATACATATTTTTTAACAATTTACATTGTACTTGTGACGTCATTTCAGGAATGAAAAAACATATAAGCAGTGTTTTTTTTTCTTCTAAGTGAATTCTTTGGGAATAATCTCCCCTCTCAAAAGTAGGGATTTTTTTACAATCACTGTGGAAATTTGGGAAATATACGAATTTTCATGGAGTAGAAGTTTGGGAGACTTGGCAGCTATGTTCTGTTGTCAGGACAGTTTTTTCCCCAAATAACTTTTACGATTGAGTAATATTTTTAAATTTAGAGCCTTGGTGGGGGGGGGGGGGCATTCACTAATGAATTTTTTTGTTTCTGCACCTAACGATTTTCTAATTACTGCCCTAATTTTGAAAATCTGGAAGACAATCAGAGACCTAAAGATAACATTCAGTGCACTTCTTGGACCAATTGCACATTTGTCTTGGGGAATTCACACTGCCAGTTCGTCTCAGCTTTTTTTCCTGGCGAGTTTTCTCAAAGTCAGTTTGGCTCTCTCACACAACCACATTTTCTTTACTCTTCATTTAAAATCACGAGTTTTTATCCTAACAATTTTGTTCGTCCTGGACTGGAGTATGTTGCAAGATTTTTCAGACCATACTTGCAGAGGGACATAGACTTGGTTGAAGGGGTGCAGAGAAGAGCTGCACGTGTCCTTGTTGGCACATCAGGCTTGAGTTATGAAGGGAGACACTTAATTTTTTTTAAAGTTGTTTACATTGGATGTGAACGCAGGTGTCAGGGGAATATGATTGAAATTTTCAATGGGATGGATAGGATAGAGAAATATTAATACACTGTCAATCGACTGCTTTGACAAGGGGACACCAATATTGATTGGTAAGGGACAATTCTAGGTTGTGGTGTCGCAGGGAGTTTTTCTCTAATAGGGTTGTGAGTAAATGGAATAGCTTACCTAAGGGGGTGGGGTAGTAAATTCTAACACAATTGTACGTTTAAAAACAAAAACATGTTGGGGTGAATCAAGAAGCTATCACAATACTTAGAATAAGACAACCATAAATACATTTTATGGGCATTGCGTTATATTTTATCATGTATATATAGTTTTCCCAATTGTATTTTTTTAATTATGAGTTTGTGTGTTTTAGAAGTATATGGCATTCATATTTGTTATGGCATCTTTTCCTCAGCCATCTCGTTGGGTATTTTGTCTGTTGTGGCCTTGTATAATGTAACTTATCTCTGTTGCGACATTGAAGGAGTTACTTGATTTAAGGGTGAAGTGTCAACCAAAGGTGCATCTTTCATTTCAGCGGTTCTGGTTTACATTCCGAGATTTTTTGATAAATTCTGCTGAACATTGTGTCAATAAGCCTAGTTGCCTTGCTGAAGGTTTGCAGAAAGAATATCGTGCCAACAAAGCCTAGTATCATGCCACAGGCGTGCAGGAAGAATCAAACCAAACTGCACCAATTTGGTGTCAAAAAAATGTGTGGATGGTTATTATGTAAAGTACCAGTGTTTCATTAGGACAAGTTTTCGGTTTATTTATTTTGTAGGATTTTAAATATTTCAAAACGAGTTGCATGACTTTTTTGAGCACCCTTTACAAAAGAAATTAACCACATTGACAGGCTGATTCAAGACAGCAACAACTCCAAATTCCGTTTTCAGGGAGATATTTAGAGACATTTCCCCACCGTTCTCATGGTATATGCATAACTAAAAAATTCAATTTTTTTTCAGTTGTTGCCATCTTGTACCAGTCCGTCGATATGCATAATCATCAACTATTTATTTGAATCAAGAGACTGAATTCTAGCTTTTATTCACAACGAAATAAAGGTCCATGCTTTCTTGGAAATAATTATGATTTTTTTTGTCTCGTGAAACGACTGTGGGTAACTTAATGACTACTACTTATACACAACATTTACATTCGATCCACACACAGACACACAACTTTAATTCAGAAGAGTACAGATCAGTTTCTCAAGATCTAAAGTTAGCGAAAACTTTTTTTTTGTTTTTGCTCTTTTTTTTATGACTTTTTCAGTGCATAATACATCTCAAGAGGCTTGTTCACTTTCCAGTATTTCTCGTTAACTTGATCGAGAGTCATATTTCCGCTGAGTGCGGAGTACTGACCAGGAGAGACTGCTATGTATATTATGACAAAAGGTGTAACCTCTGAAGGTGCTTCCGCTCCGAGCTCTTCTTGCTGATCCAGCGTGAATCGCATTGCCAGATACTTTGAGAGGTGATCAACTAAGTGAAAAAATAAAATAATAATCATGAGATCAAAGACAATCGCTAGCAGTATTTTTTAAAAAAAAACAATTTTCACACTCACTCAAATGCATTACTATGTATACAGCTTCTTAAATCCAATGTACATTCCACTTCTCGGACCTGTGTAGCGGAGGTATTTCATTGAAACTAGGTATATATATTTGGACCATGGGAAAAAATAACTGTGATAAAAAGATACCAAATTTGCACCTGGTGGTCAAAAATTGAACTTTTTTTCTTATATTGAATCTTTGTTTTCACCATGGCATTCATAGCCTATATATCAAGTTCCATCAAAATACTTCTATCGGAATGGGTGCGACATTCGTCTGAGTAGCGTCAGTTTATTTATGTTACCCTGCACTGTTTTTATTTTTTGTGTGGTTTAGGTTGAATATGCACTTGCTCTTTTAACATTAGAATCAGAAAAGGGAATGATTCAACTCATGGCTGCTACTGGAAACAAACATTTGACCAGAGCCAGAATCCATTTCAGCCCCTCCCCATAACTTATTATGTAAAAAAAGAGTAAATTAAGCTGCCCTCCCTCTTTCTGGTTTAACATCCGGACACCAGACCCACCTGCCATCCTTAGCTGTAGCCTCCATTAAACCCATTAAACTTCATTATTGGTTATCTCAAAAAACTTGCAAGCATATTGTCCAAAAAAAAAAAAAAAAAAGACTTTTCACGATATAATATTACAAGGTTTGTTAAAAATATCGACCATAATTTTTCATGCATAAACCAATGAAGCTGGGCTTGACGTGGTTTGCGGGCAATCCTAATGTGTATGCTCTTGAATTTTTCCCTTCCTGCAGAAGCTGGCAGATCGCTGATGAAGACCACAAGTGAGTAGCTAGTAGACTCGCCCAATGTAATTGAGCCTTAACAGAATGATAAGAACACCCACTAACGTATAAAACGTGTCAGAGAGGATGGTGTCGGCAACAAAATTGTTTGGTGTAGTTAAAAACTGGGCAATGGATGTACCATATATCGGGAATCAATCACTGTCAGTAAATGATTTAATCTCCCACATACAAGCCAAGGTCAATATCCCTATATGGACATGCACTGCTAACAAATCTAAATAATCATGAATGAAAAAAAAAAAAAGATAACAAACCAGTGGCATTTGCCGTTGTTTTGATGTATCGCACTTGGATAATTGCATTGTCGACATCATCCCTTTCATAAGGATACGGCTTGAAAACCAATTCAACATCATTGAGCGATGTCTCCGAGACACCCTCTCCATCGAAATCTTGATTGGTACCTTCTGTGCTTTCGTCCGCAGCGTCGTTATCCACATCCTGGTCGATACCAGAACCAGCGGATTCATTCTCCGAATGAGTTCGTGGCCTCTTGCGTGGTTGCGATGAATTCGCATCGCTGGAACTCCCAGGAGTTGATGGTTGACGAGGTGGTGGTGGCAAAGATGTCGGGATAGGTGAAACGGATGCTGGAGGAGGAGGTGGAGGAGGTACGGTAACCATCGGAGTAGGGACAACATTCACCACTGTGGAAACCTCACTGCTGATGGAGCTGCTACTGACCATGGTGGTCGTCGCAGCTGGGGTGCTGCTGACTGGTTGTTCTGGTACCGTCGTCGTCGTTGCCGCCGCCGCGACTGGGAAAGCGGTGTTGTTAACAGCAGTGCTGTTACTGGTACTGTTGTTACTGTTTTCGTTCAACTCTTCGGGAGCGTTCTTGCGGATCCTCTGCGCCCTGTTCAGAGCCTGGATCCTCATGCCCTCCTCGATGCTGTGGGCGAGGGCGTGGTTGTGCTTTTTGTTCAACGAAGCGAGGACCCTCTCCTGTAGGGCTTCGTATTCGTCTCTGCTTGGATATATCTTGGATATCAGCATGTCGAAATTCGGATCGGGCCTCAGGGATCGCTTGGACACGAGCTTCTTACGGCAGGTCGGGCATTCCTTGTTCCCGCTCCTCAAGGCCGTGATTATGCATTCCTGGCAGAAACGGTGGAGGCATTCCTTCGTGGTCATGGTGTTTTTCAACATGTCTAGGCATATCGGGCACATAAGCTCGCTGTGGAGGCTCCTGGGCGACACAGCGATCTCCGTATTGTCCGTGATGACCTCCTGCGGAGTCCGGTGGAGCTCGTACAAGCTCAGTTCCCACGTCTTGTTCGTCGATTGCGGATCCGAACACGACATTTTCACTCAATAAAAATTCAGTTGCCGTATCTGTTCACCATGCGTCAATATACACAAACAACAACGCTCATCATCATCCACTTATGCTTGTCTACCGACTTCGCACCGTGACTATTTTTAACACATCCGATTGAGCGAGCTCCGGATACCTATGACGTCATGGACAGAAATGATCAATCATAAGAGAGGATTACAGATCTATAGACGAATCAGAATTCGTTGGTGCATTCGATGTTGATGGCCGTGGAAATGTGCGTCGTATTGATAATTAAATGAGAATTCAATAGATTAAATTCTCATTATTATTAAAATTATTTTTCTGAATTTTAAAATCTTTATTGGAGGAAATTCGAATCCAGCTCTCAAAGTTTGTAACTTTGACTATAAATAGTTGGCAACACCATCTTTATTCACGTTTGTAGTTTGCGGAAGTTTTCACTTTGGAAGGATGAATCATGAATTACGGCAATTCTGATTGCGGATCCGAACACGATATGTGTCAACGTACGTAAGAAACAACGCTCATAGCCGTGGCCTCCACATGTCCGGGGCTGACAGGGCTCTAGACCTGGGGCCCGGGACAATTCTCATAACTTTTTGCTTTTTCACGCAATACATGAGCTATAGAAGGGCCCGTGAGAACTCTGACCAGGAAGGGGGGGACCCGCAAAAGATTCCAGCCTAGGGGCCCTACTCCAGGATGTGGGGGGGCCATGCTCATTACCATCATCGACTTATGTCAGTCTACTGACTTTGTGATCTGACTCGTTTTTCTAATACATCCGATTGGGTAAGCTTCGGGTTGTTATGACGTCATACACAGTAACAATCAATCACAAAACAGAATCCTAGATGTGTGGACGAATCAGAATTCGCAAATGTATTCGATGGTGATGAACCCTGAAAGTGCATGGTATTGAGAATAAAATGATAGAATCAAATATAAATTAAATTCTTATTCACTCTTCATTATTATTGAAAATCATTTTTCCGGATTTAACGGTTTTTACTGGATGGAATGCGAATACAGCTAAAATAATATATTACTTTGGTCCTAAATGTTTGGCAACAACAACATTGTTTATATTTTTAGTTGCGGGAGTTTTCGTTTCTCCGAAAACGGAATCAATGAATTATTGAGGATGTCGTCATTTTCGTCTCCGTGAAGAAACTCCACTGGATCGAAATGAGTGATCGGAGACAGATTAACCAACATCCCCGTGCAATTGTTGCATTTTAGCATTAAAAAGACATGGAGATTTTTAGAAATTCCTACGTGAACGCTTGTAAACATGTCCACATGAAACCAGATGCGAAAGTTTTATCCGCCTTAGAGAGGTTACCGTCAGTTATAAATTATTTTTAGTATTGTTTTTAGCTAAGTGCAGCAGAGAGTCTGCTTTAGGGAGGTTTCCGTTAATTATAAGAAATTTTTTAACATTGTTTTTAGCTAAGTGCAGTAGAGAGTCTGCCTTAGAGAGATTACCGTTAATTATACATTTTTTGACATTGTTTTTGGTGAAGTACAGTGGAGTCTGCTTTAAGATAGGTTTCCGTTAACTATAAGAAATTTTTTAGTGTTGTTTTTACTTAAGTGCTGCAGAGTCTGCTTTACCATTAATCATACATTTTTTAACATTGTTTTTGGTGAAGTGCAGTGGAGTCTGCCAGTAAAGATGGGTAGCCAATTATTGTTAATTTTTCAAAGGCAAACGGTACATGTACGGCGCTGGACATTTATTCGGTGTATGGCAGGAGACTTACCGGAAGTGTTGCCATGCTCCTTGCGGGATCCGTCAAGACACGTGGCACAGGACGTTTATTCGATGCACCACGGATTTGATTAATTCACCTCACCGGCTTGACGTTACTTACAAATAATTATTGCAGGGCTTGACAAATCAGAAAAAAAATATTTAGACACCAGCAGAATTTCATGGGCGTCAAGTATTTTTGTAGTGTATGAAAAAAAATATCAAGTGCCATTGTCAATGTTTTTGGTCCCCATGGCAACCTGACTTGTCCTGTCAATCCCTGATGGTGACCTGTCAAGCCCTGATTTTTGCATTGTGAGTGATTCAATTTTGCTTTTATTTTGTCATGAGGGCTCATGCTGTGTTCGGTGGGTGTACTTTGCTCACTGACCCGCCACTCCACGCAGCAAGCACATCATGATCTGTCACCTCTGAATATAGATGTATATAATCTTCGCCAAATTCAAACGTACTGGCAGCGTGGATGATGATCGAAAGGGAAATGTTGGGCCTAGGCAAACTGTAGTCACTCCTGAAAATACAGCCAAAGTTTCTAGAATTGTTCAGCAAAATCCTAGGAAAAGCATCCAAAGAATTGCATCAGAGACTGGTTTGAAGTGCACGAGCACGCAAAAAATATTGAGAAATAGCCTACGGATGTTATCATACAAAATCCAAAGTCATCAGGCCATACCCATGAAAGCTGTTAGACAAAGGGTTGACTTTGCGAATCAGATTCTCACAATGATCGACAACGAAGGATTTGATGTGGGCTGCATCTGATTCACAGATGAAGCTTATTTTCTCTTGAATGTATTCTTAAATAAACAAAACTGGAGATTTTTGGGGTTTCGAAAATCCTCATTTGTGTGAAGAGAAACCACTGCATTCGCCTAAAGTTACTGCATGGGCTGTGGTATGTGCCAGAGGCATTATCGGCCCCTTCTTCGTGCGAGAAACGATTACTACTGAACGTTACGTTACAATTTTGGAACAATTTGTCAGCACACATCTAGCGTTGGAGGATCGACCAGATATCGACTGGTTCATGCAAGATGGGGCTCGACCACATCGAACAGCTAAAGTTTTTCGCTTTCTTCATGAATACTTTGGGAATAGAGTAATTGCGTTAGATTATCCGACTGACACAGGAATAGATTGGCCTCCATATTCTCCCGATCTGACTCCTTGTGACTTCTTTCTGTGGGGCGCATTGAAAGACACTGTCTATCAAAACAATCCCGCTACTCTGGATGAGCTTGAATTGTTGATTGGTGTTGCATGTGATTCCATTTCCGTTGAGACATTGCAAGAGGTGATGTCAAATTTCATTGTTCGTTTACGCCACCTCATTGTTACGAACGGTGAACATTTTGAAAAAATTGTGTTCTGATTGCAAAGACTGCTTGACTTTATTATTATTTTTGTTTTAGACTCCTTTCAGAGAAAGAGTTTTCATCGCAGAGCGCCATCTGTTAACAGTTTTTGTAACTAAATTTTCAAAATTTCTCTACAACATTCTTACAGTTTTATTAATAAACGTACCGTTTACCGCATAATTCTATTGATCTTTGCTGTAGAGATATTTAATTTTGAAATAAGGGCTTATTCGCTGATCACCCTATAAATTCTAAATAAAACAGTACACTAAACCATATCAGTATTGTGGGTTCAGGAGGAATTTAACCTTTTGTTCGCAACACATCACTGAAATCTGAATTCTTCGAAGTAGATATCCCATGAAAACCCGGAATAGGCAGTTACCAGTTACAGATTTTATAGCAAGAATTTTATTTTTTAAGAAAAAATCCTATAATGTGACGTCACCTGTTTCAGGATATCTGCACTTAATGGCGAGCTACAAGCGTTTATATATGAAAAAAAAATATTGGTGAAGTGGGAAATTGAATTCTCACCAAAATCGACTGAAATGTCTACTTTGACAACCATTAATTTGAGTGATGTACTGCAAACAAAGACTAAATTTCTGAAATAAATCACTGATATGGTTTATTGTAGGGCCTTTCGAAAGCTGGCGCAATCAACAAGTTTTTGTTGGTGAATTTGTCCAATTGTATCCTCTAGGCTGTTTGCTGAATTGACAGATACAGATTTTGGCAATAATTTGATTTTGCACTTTGGGGTCATTCAAGTATTACGTCAGCATCGATGGGGGGGGGGGTTGGGATTGCAGATGTTTGATGACAAGGAAAGGGTTTGGATGATGCGTTCATCATCAACCAACCTTTATAAAAATATGGAATATTCTCAAAGACATCTTTACTGGGTGTGCCAAAATAAAAAAAAATTTCGCTAGTTTGTGGGCACCTGAACTAACATTCTTCGACAGAGCCGCTTTAGTGATCTCTAAATGTTCCGCAGATCCTTCAAGTCACCTGAAATGTGTCCATGTCGCTCATGTGCTGTGTTGTGCGCAACTTTGTAATTATAGTGTGGATCGCTTAAGTAATCTGGAAGTGTGCCGCAGCTAATGTGAAGGATGTAGCACTGCACTGGGGACCTCTTAAGTGCTCTAAAACTGAGTAACATGTCACTCAAGGGATCTCTAAATGCGCCACGGACCGCTTAAGTGTTCTGGAACTGTCATGGATCACTTAAGTAATCTGTGAATGTGCCACGGGCCTACTTCAGTGATCTCCAAAGGTGCCACTTAAATGCTCTGTAATTGCACCACAGGTCACGTAAGTTATCAGTAAATGTGCTGCTTAGTTCATTTTTGCCAAATAAGGTTTTAGGGTGTGGGGGGGTAACCCTGAAGGCTATGGGTTTAACATATATGGATTAGACAGTGGGTCGCAATTAGTTTCTTAAAAAGAAACGTAGTTCTTGTCCTTCAAATGGCATTGAAATGAACAGAAATTGATTATAAAGGTATTTTCTTCCGATATTTTAATTAAGAAAAATCTCTTTTACCTCCAAAAAAGAATTCCTGATTGTCTGAGGATGGAGGCGAGCCTTCCTATGCCCTCCTCCCCTGTTTTACAGTACATCTCTGATCCCAATATACATTAGGAGGGAGGGCAGTGCTGAGACTAAATTTTGCTGATGGGGGGGGGGGCACGGGAGGTAAAAAATGGCTAAAAATATGTTGATGTAATACTTGAACAGCCCCTTTGCCAATATTTTAGCACTTGTTGTAGCTCACCATTAAATCCAAATATGCTGTTGGAGATAGCGACGCTTTGCAGGATTTTTTTTTCTGCTCTTTCTAAATTATGCGCTTAGTTTGCTTTTAGGTCTTTCAGAAACTTGTATGAATTCAGGTTTCTTTCAGACTTGCCGCTTTTCCCTTCCATAACCCGTTTCCCACCATAACGGCAAAACGATTAGAGATAGGACAGGGTTGCTATGATGTTTTATGTTCCACTTGGGCTCTATCTATCACCCATTTTTGTTCGCCACATTATGCGAAGTTAACCTTGTATATATACATATTTTTTTGTAATTTTTTTAGCTACGACACTAAATCCTCCTTGTTGCTGTCAACCTTCAATCTTGATCCGAAGACATGCAGGGCACTTTCTCGAGCTCTGTCAAATGATGTTCATATAACCCTCGTGGATCTCTCAGACTGTCTACTCAATGAGGAAGGTAAGTTACGTTCATTGCAGTTTTACATTGAATATTTATATATATATCAGATCATGGTGAAGGCTTTAATGCAGTAGAATAGAAATGAATTACCTTTTGGGTTTGATAATATGTATTTTAGTGCAGTAGTTTCCAACATGTTGGGTCATTTTATGGAGTGCACAATAACGTATTTGGCAATGGCGAGGGAAAAGTTGTGTAAATTAATATAGAGATGCATAACACAGAGTTATCAATCTAGACCAGGGGTGGCCAACAGCTGTCCTGTGGGCCATATGTGGCCAGTGAAGTGATTTTGTGTGGTCCACAACAAGGTAAAAAGTATTGTAAAAGAAATTTAATTTGAGATCATTATTAGAACTATCGGTTCTAACAGCAGATTTCTTGATTGCCAAACTGCTTACCTTTAGTGACGAAATTAATTTAGTAACTAATTAATTAATTCAATTATTAATGAAGCGGCTTATACACTGAAGTTGGTGTGACCTACGAACAGAAAGAAGTTGGTTGCCCTGATCTGGAAGATCAGCAATTGGCGATAGAAAAAGCTAACCAAGCCTTATGTGGGATAGTGTTGGAGGTTTAAAAAAAAATTTTCATTTATATTCCAAGCACAAATATGACGATGCCAGGCTACCATTAAAAGTGCTTTAAATCAGGGTTGGACAAATACCAGATCGCCGTGGCTACTATGAAATTGGCATTGTGTCCCTAACATTTTCTTCGTGCAATTACTAAATTGCAGGCTGAGAGCAGCATGAAATGCCTAGGAATTCATAGCATCATATCTACCTACATATGAAAGAGGGTCACTATGACCTGAAAAAGTCAAGAGAAATATTACTTTGGACGTTTTTTTTTCGGGTAAAAACTTTTTTTTTGCCACCTGCATTTTTCTTTTTTTTTTTTTTGCGATTTGTCCAGTCCTTCTTTAAATTACTGCATTTGAAAAAGTGCACAAGTGATCATCTAGATCAGTGGTGCGCAAACCTTGGGTGATCGGGTCAATGAACTAGAGAGGGGGGGGGGGGTCTCGAGAAAGAGATTTTCCAAAACACAAGAAATTCATTTTTATTTTAAAATGTGTTGAAACTAAAGAATTCAGCTGAGCTAATTACCACTTATCATACAATGCAATTCCATCTAATTCTACTTGTACAATAATCAACATATCAGCTCCATAACGCCAAAATCACGGATGTGCAATGTTCCAGTAGGGCATAATTGAAAAACACACGTGTGTTACGTTCGCATTTCAGGCACAAGTTAAATAGCAAAACAAGGGGTATCCAAACAGCTGATAAAAAAAGGAATCTATGCACATTCCTACTTCTAGCATGCGGCACACGATATCAAAGTTAATATTTTTACAAGGTGACTTTAAGAGAGAATCATCCTATTTCAAAACTGAATATTTCTTGAAAATTGAAAACACGGAATAGAATGATTAGTAATATGTGAATATATGGGGGAGGGGGAATGTGTCCATTTTTCATGAAATTTTTTCTAAATAGGCGATTTTTCAAGTGTAGAATCGTTTTGAAATCAGATGATTTTTTCTTAATCACCCTGTATACAAAAATCAAGGACTATACACCCTCGCTACACTTCCATCTCGCATAAGGGACATCAAGTACATCAAAAACAAAGTAAATATTTATACGATATTTAAAAAAAGCTGAATATCTTTGGAAGTTAATATCGCCCAATTAAAATTGAAGCAATCATTTCGGAAAGTGCTTTTGGAACAGCACATTTACTGGCAAAACATCGGAAAACCGTTACATATGGTCAGTTCATGTAGGGATCGAGATAAATTTTTTGGTCAGGGGGGGGGGTCGCGTTTCAAAACGTTTGCCCACCACTGATCTAGATAACCGACCAACACTAAACAATACGGTAACAGAAAATTCACAGACGAACAATTTGCCACCATGCAGTTCATTGACCGAAAAATCATAGCTGGGAAAATTCACAGGCAACAGTTTGTGACCAGTGAGTAAGTGAATGTGTGAGTGAGTAACTGTATGAGTGACCATCTGAGTAGGGGAATGAGTAACTGTATAAGGAACCATATGAGACTAGGGTGAGTGAGCAGTTCAGAGACTAGGGTGAGTGAGCAGTTCAGAGACTAGGGTGAGTGAGCAGTTCAGTGACCATATGAGTGATTGAGTGAGCAGTTCAGTGACCATATGAGTGATTGAGTGAGCAGTTCAGTGACCATATGAGTGATTGAGTGAGCAGTTCAGTGACCATATGAGTGATTGAGTGAGCAGTTCAGTGACCATATGAGTGATTGAGTGAGCAGTTCAGTGACCATATGAGTGATTGAGTGAGCAGTTCAGTGACCATATGAGTGATTGAGTGAGCAGGTGAGTGGCTGACTAACTATAGGAGTAATTGGGTGAGAGAGAGACTCACTCAACTGCTCACTCACTTGCTCAGTCACTAATTCGTTCACTTACTCATCTGCTCACTCACCATGTCTCTTTGTGGATGAATTGTCATGTCAGTGAATTTTCCTTTTGGTGAATTGCATAGTGGTGAATTTTCCTTTTGGTGAATTGCCTAATGGTGAATTTTGCTCATTCATGATGCTCAGTTCTCCCATACACTTTTGGGTTCACACAAGCCTCCTATTGGTTGAGACATTCACCCACCTCCTATGTACTTCAATGTGAACACAATCGTACCACTCATTTTAAGGACTATGCATCTCTAGAAGCGAAATACTTGCAATTGGTGAAAAAGATGATGCAGTCGCTGCTCGTTATACTGATCTCCCCAAATTATAGTGACCATTCTATTATAACGAGCTGTAGGATAAGTCCTAAATATTTTCATATAACAACTATAGGCCTATGTTTTCCTTTTATTGATATATCATCTATTTTTGATGGAGTGATGGGTGTTGCTATAACAAGTATTGGCAGTGTATGGTTCAAGTTTTGTATAGCACTTGGTATCATAAAAATAAATAATTCATGGTAAGTACACGTATGCACAAATTCAAGCATATGAGAATTTATTTCGCTACTGGCAATAACGCCAGCAAACCATTTGTCATGGAAAACTATTATAAAGGGCAACATGACGAAGAAACATTGTTTTGTAACCAAAATATGCAGGATGTTTGTGACCATGTAGGATGACCAGAACGTGCATTCAAAAAGTTGTTGATGTCGACAAAAAGCATTGTGCATGGCCCTCACATTTGGCAGTTTGGGGCGTCTCAGGCTGTAATCTGTGGTGGCACCTCCCCCCTCCCTGCCCACAAATCAGAATATCAATGGGGCTCCCTCTATGGTGAATTTATAGTGCGGAAAAACAAAAAAATGGTAAGAATTGTCCCGGGGCCCCTATGCTGGAGCCCTGCCTTGGGGGAGGGCCCATGGCACTGTGGGACAGTTTTCCAAGCTTTTCGTACCATTTGTCTAACTCTGATGAAGTTTTAAGGTGGTCATTGTTCATGCCAGGTATTTTTAGTGCACATGCTCAAAATTTGGGCAGATTGGACCAAAATTTTAGGTTTGTATGCAGAACACACACACAGAAAAAAAAAACCATTTTATACATGTAAGTGAATTGATTGAATGTAAACTGTCCAACTTTACTATTACGCAGGTGTCATAGAAATCATGAAAGGTCTTGAAAGCAATACATCGGTCACTTCATTGATACTGAAGGTAAGTCACTGAGATATCGCTGCAGGTAAAAAAAACTGATAAATAGGTGTAAGTTATGGGCAATGCAATGTTCAAAATGGTTGCCTAGTCAGGGATGGCTTAAGCAAGGGATGTGATGCACCTGGGCAACTGGTTAGAAGGGGCAGCAGCCTATGCTTTTGTTTAGACACATAATTTTTTAAAATTTTTGAATAATAAAAATTCATGAGACACCAGACGCTCAGAGAAGCATTTATAGCTTCCTGTGTGGAGCTTCACAAATTTTGCCACCATTCTTCCATCCCAGTAGAATTTTCTTGACTATTCTTTTCTCAAATTTGCCACCCTGTGCCTGCCCAAGCCCTATAAAAAGGGTCTATTGTATGAATTGCTTGCCATTTTGACCATTAGGACAGCTTCCCAGAATCCTCCGTGATATAAAAGTTCAATTAGGTGTTTGTTCCGACTCATTTTATACTGTAGTACATTTCATGTGCATTTTCTTTTGTTTTCAGGGTAATAGTATAAAAGGGGAATCGGCAGAGGCGATTGGAAAGTTGTTGCGTCATAACACCCACATCGAAAAGTAATTTTCAGTTGGATAAAGTGATCTGTTGCCATTCACTCCTGTTTTGTAGTTTTCATATTTAGAAACGTAAAATACCTCCCTGTATATTGTTATATAGAGATCTGATGAATATTTTGTTTATAGGCTGAGATTAGAATGGAATTCCATGGGTCTACTTCCCGGACAGTTCTACACCTTCTGCCAAGCACTCTCCGTCAACAGTACCCTCAAGGTATCTTACGTATTTGTACTGTGGGTGATTACGGGGGGCAATTACGCAAGAGGTTGCTAGAATATAAGATGATATAAAGATTAAGATAACATTAACTTATAATATAAAGATAACTTGTGCTTTTATAATGAAATTCAGACACACACAATTAATGCAGTAAAAGTCTGTTATAATGAGAGCTAAGAAAAAAAATCATTGTGTTGTGATGGACTTCTCGTTATAAGCGAACATCAATTTTGTGCTCTGTTAGGTTACATATAAATTGTTGACAATTGCTGCTTCATCTGCATTAAAACATTTTTTTAGATAATTTCGTCCGTGAAAAAACAGAACTTCAATCAGGAAATTGAATTTCGGCGATTCTTGTGAATGTTTTTTTTACAAAATTGCGCATTTCCACAGTGTTTTAGCTGACCGACCGAGCGATTGAATCAATTTTATTCACTGATTTGTTTAATTTTCGCCATGGAAAAATATGCGAACTTGGCAATGACCCTGTATCATGGCCGACTTCGGCTGATCACACCCTTCCCCCCCCCCCCCCAGCCATTTCATGAACTGGCTAGCCAAAGCCTGGCGTTCTGACATTGGTCAATTTACAAGCAAATTGACTAATTCGCAAACTGGCTGATTTCAGGCTTTGGCCATAGCATATATGCATGACTTACATCATTGTCTTATATATTTTGGATGCTCCAACCTTTTCTTACCTTTATATTTTAGAATCTGCATTTTCAAAATTTGTTTATCATGTGAGATGATGACCATTTTGTCTTAATTCCCCCCACCCGGAATTTTCTTTAGGTTTTACTCCTCGCTGCAGTCTTATGTGTTTTTTTCTCTTTTACCAGGAGTTAGATTTGAGAAACAATCAGCTGAATCACGATTGTGCTGTGTCACTTTGTGAAGCTTTGAAGAGGAACACTAGCCTAGAATACTTAGGTAAAATTAGACCTGTTGTTTTTTTTTAAGGAAGAAAATATTGATTTGCAATTTTTTTTCTTCATTATACACGCAAGATGTTCGGGAAGATACAGTTGCTAGTATTTATTCAAAACATTTTTGCGTGACAAAAAATCTGCCACAAATTGTTCACTAGTTCATGCGTCATTTTTTGACATGATTGTCCCTGCAATTCCCATACCTTAAATTTAATTGAATAACTTATTGATACCTAGGTAAAATTTCTGGACTTTTTTCTGCAAGTTCAACAATTATGGTAAATGTTCCCACACCTACAGAGTTATTTTTGACAATGGCGTTACAAATACAGAATTACAAAAAATCGAAAGGTAATCTGCGCACTCTGGCAAATTTTGAACTTTTAAAAGCAGATAATCAATAGATTTAGAACTAAAAATTACGCCATGAAATAAACTACTTTTACACCTTCACCTTTTAAATAAGAAGTTGGCTTAATTTATTTAGGCGACAGTTTATATTTACAAGTAAGTTTGAAATTTTTTTCTTTGAATTCAGGACTTCAATGGAACAACTTGGGCTTACTTGGTGGAAGAGCTATCTTGAATCTGCTGACACAGAACAAGAAATTAATCAGAGTCCTCGTGGAAGGCAATAACATTCCTCTAGAGATCGAAAACGGGATAGGTTAGTGCAGAGATTTCTTGCCGTTTATTCCTGGTTAACACTTCAACTTCTTTAACACTATGTTTTACATTCTGTTTCTCACTATGAAGAGAATACAGTAGGCAGTGTTTATTAAAATCTCTGGTAATGTTATGATTTGGGTATTGCTATCACTTACGCTACATATGAAACAGACAAATAACATAACACAGGAAATATTCCTGTCATAATTTTATCAGAACTTTGGTTTATGTTATCTTTTTTCCTTGTCAGAAGTAATTTTTTTTCGGATATTTTGAAGCTATGTTTGAAGCAGACTCATTTTTTCCCTATAAGTTATCGTTATCAACCTGCAAGACTGGGAGGTAAGAAGGCTCTCTTATTCACAAAAATTTCTGTACTCAGTTCCCAATGTCTTAATTGGAATTGCAAGCATGCTTGCCCAGTATGCAAGAGGCCTGGATTCGAGTCCCGGCAGAGACGTGATGACTTTTCTTTCCGAGCTCACCTCAGCTTAATATCCGGAAAATAACTGTTTCCTTGATATCTCTGGCTGAGAAAGAAGCCATCTATATCTATCTACTGTGTGTTTAAGCATCATAGAGCTTTTTTCTCAAAGTATGAAATATATCCGGAAGCATGCTTTAATCCTTTAAAATGTCATAAGAAAAAAAATAACAAAAGGTTTAAGGATAGTAAACTTGTATTTTTCATGTATAAATGAAATAAACGGTTGTACAAAATCAATTCCAGGGCAAAAAATATGCCATGCCTGTAGAGACAGTGAATATAAACAACAATAAATTAAATGAAGAAACTGAATACTGTGAAGAGATGAACAGTGATAGTAATGTAGAGAAGTAACTTGGAAAAATGTCAATTATTAAACAAGAAGCACTTAAAGAAATAAATTCATCTCTACAGAACATAGAAGAGTCACCAATTAAACTTCATACGGTAGCTCCACAGTGCAAGTCAAACAATGCCAAAAGAAAAGTTGCATCTGCTTACAACACTTTAAAATCAAATGTTTGTAAAGTTTTTGAAGAATTACCATAAAATGAATCTCAAAGCACACTTACCATAATGAAGATATTAAACAGAAAGAAAATATGAATATTTTGATAAAGTTAATTAGAAATAAGACTCAATTTACCCATCACAACAGGGGCAAATTTTAACTCTGGCCCCTGCTTTAAGAAATGGGAACAAGGAAAAAAAAAAAAGAGTTCAATGTCACTGAATATGCCGTGAGAAAAACAGGAGAGCTTTTGTAAATGAAAAAGCAAAGGTGAGCCATTGTGTTTTTATTATAAAAAGAATCAAAAATTAAATTTCAACGATTTTTTTGCAATCTAATTTTTTAATGCAAAGGTTTAAATTTTTTTTCCTAGTCATAATCTACATTTTTTTGTGAGCATTTTAGTGAAAATTTCATTTGAATATATTGAAAATCTGCAAAGTTATGATATATTTTCACAAATAATATTGCTTGAATGGGGTTAGCCTAAGAGACGTCATTCGTGAGGTTAGAAAACATTTTTTTTCTCAAAATGTTTTTGAGATATGTACATGAAACTTTGCATGGTCAACAAGCATGGTAGAAGCAATAAATAAAAAATAATAATTGGAATCTGGGATGATGGGTTGCATTTCAGTATCTAGTTGAATGATTTGAAATCGGAACGATCCAATCTTATTTCGATGAATTTTGTGTTGCGAGCCAGAATAAACATATTAACGGTCAAAAAACCATTATTTTTTTTCCCCAGTATTTTACTTCATATATTTAGGAGAAATTTAAAATAAAAGTTGTTTTGGTAACTGCTGTGCCTCTGGTCTAAAAATACGTTTGAAAAATTGTATTTTTTCTAACGAAAAATCCCACAAAAACAAAGTTTACATAATTTTTTTACATGTAAATTTCAAATGTAAGTGTATGAATTATTTTTATTCATATTCTGTATGTTTTTGTGAACACTTTAGTGAAAATTTCACTTGAATATATTGAAAATTGAAAAAGTTATGATTTATTTTCTCAAACAATGCTGCTTAAAAATTGAGCCTCGGAAATGTCATCTGCATCAGTTTTTGATAAATTTCAACATTTTTTTTCTCAAAAAGTTTTATAGATATGCACATAATATTTCATACGGTTAATAAGGATGGTAAATGCAACAAATAAAAAAAAAATCATTGAAATCGGAGACTATGGGTGTCATTTTGACATTTTGCCGGGTGATTTGAAATGGAATGACCCTGTTCTAAAAATTTCTGAGTCTAATATGATCATTTTAATTGCAGTGTAGTGTATAAGTTTTCTTCGTATGTTTGTGCGTCTGACCATTTTTCTCCCCAAGTATCTGTAATAGTTAAGGATAATGTAGAAAACACCTAGGGCGTTTTCTTCCTTTAAATTTTTGCTGTTGATATCTTCATCACATTCCTCAAAAAAGTACTGTCTTCGCTCATAATATTATGAAAGGGAGTGGTGCAGTTGACTTCTACCACTAAACCACACATGCACCTTGCCCATACTCCTCTGCAAAACTTCTAACGACTAGGCACACGTTGAATATGCTTGTATGTGTAGTGCACTTGAAGTGAAGTTTGTTTTTGTGTAATGCTTGTTATATATATACAGTCGAATCCCGTTTTAACGAATACCGTTATGGTGAAAATCTCATTTTAACGAACAGTTTTCTAATCCATCTAATAAGTATACATAGGAACAATGCAAAAAATCTGAAATTCCTTTATAACAAAATTTCGTTATAACAAAGTGTTTTCTCCGGTTTCTTGGAGTTCGTTATAACGGGATTCCACTGTATATATATTTGTAGTGCCGCCATCTGACATCAGTTTTTTTAGCTATGAGTGAATAATTGTATCGTTGTAGAGGCCTATTGCTCTCTTCTGTGGCGAGACTTTTTAATGGGGAGTTGACTTTTTCACTGTGGGCTATGGAAAGGGGTGTGCAAAAATCAAGCAGCACACCATCTTAGTTGCAGTCGTGGTTAAAATGACACCATCAGGGGTTTGTCCAGCCGAACTTTCGGTCTGTAAAGCAGACCCTTCTCAAAAATCTGTATTCTGAGAAAAGACCCTTCACCCATTTACAAAATACAAACTAACAAAATCATAAACTTGGCATTTCATTTCTGATGAATCAACTATATTGTGTCACTTTCTACAAAACTACTTACTTTTCACAAAAAATTAAAGACGAGTTTAACAAGAATAAAGAAAATTTTCACAAAAACAGGACCCTAGAAAATAGTCTGGACAGACCCCTGACCATATTTGAGTATATTAAGTGACTTATCTTTGATTCTTTGTATGAATTAATATTTATTAAGCTTATATCTTATTTATTTTGCATCAGAAACGGCTGTAGGAAATAATGCAGAAAGACAACTGATAATGTATGAGAAAGCAGAGGAAGCTCGCCTCTTGGCTTTGAAGTTAACTGAGACGGAAAATGTGAAAAATGAGCAAGTGAGTTCTCTCCTAAGATGACCAATTTATGCTATTTTTTGCTGCACATATATACATACAACATGTTGTAATATTTGCCCATGTTTATGCTTTGGAACAGTTTACGAGCATCATTTGTTCCGTAAACATGCTCATATTCTAAAAATTTTGTATATTAAAGCGAATAAATCCCCATAAGAAATAAAAGAAAGACAAACGATTCATTTCTCAACTCTCTCTCTCCAACCAGTCACGATTCTTTCCAAAGATGAAGTTCAAGTTGGTTCATTTTATGTTATTGCATTTTTACTTATTGTACATTGGAAACTAGGCAAATTGCTCACCGAGGGGACAGAAGAAGGGATGCCCATAAAAAATATAGATGTCAAATGTAACTAAAATACAGCAACCCAATACCAAAGCAGTGAAACCCTATTACTTTACTTTCTGACTGAAAATTAAATGATGTAGAATGATGCAATAAACCACACATCACTTCTGAAAATTCCGCTCTATATGGTGCTATTAAGCAGATAAGCAAGCATTGACTCCAAGGCTGGGCAAATCATCTCTTGCCCGACATGCCCCCGGGGCATGTAAAAATTCTTACCGGGCATTCATTTTTTCCAACCCCATGCAAGTAAAAAAAAACCATTTTCAGTGTTTTGATTATATGCAGGGATGCAAGATCAGTCATTTTACGACTCACTAAAACAACTGCATGGGTACATAATCAGGTGAATATGGGGCTCTTATGGCATATAAATGGATTGTGTTCAGAAAGCTTACTGGGGATGGGGAAGCAAGAGTAATATATGACATATGTAAAAAATGGGCACGTTATTTCAGCCCTTTTCAATTGAGGTATGTTACAATAATGGGCTGAAAAGAAAGAGGCTTGAACAAGGACTTTCTGGACATGCTGTATAATTTGCTGTTTCAAGGGTTTTTGATGGTACTTCATAAATAATTGTTATTTAGGAGCTACTAGTGTTATTCTTTTTTAATTAAATGTACTATTATTTTATCACTAATGATGCTACTAGTTATTCTTATTAATTTAATGAATGCATTTTGATCTATTTTATTTTTATGACCCTTAATATTTTGTGACCTGGAGCTGCTTTCGTCCTTTGCACCTGTCCAAATCCTGTCCTGAAACGTAAATTGGTTATGATTCTGTGAGCAAAATGAACTGTAACTCACCGACTTCTTTTCAGACACCAACAGCATGAAAAATTATAATTGACTCATCTTAGATTTTCAGTAGGTACCCTCACTAATTTTTATGAGGATTGATAGTCCAAAAATTGGCAAACATTTGACCCTAAATCTAAAAACAATTTCTGACAAAAGAGTAAGAAAAATATAACATTGGGGAAACACTCTCTCTGTTGGGTGTCATCATATCAACAGTCACATTAGTGATAAGGCAGATTCAGATGATGATTTATATTAACAATTTTGTGTGTTCATTATGATTTTTTAAAGAAGATTTATGTGAATAACTATTACATGAAGCTATTTTGTGCGTTCTTTTTGACAATGAGAAATGATTTTTACAATGAAATAAGTAAATCCTGTAATATTTAGTATTTTTTGGGCATTTGAAATATCTATTCAGGCATGTATTATTTGAAGTCACAAACCCAACTTGGCACATAAATTTTTGGAGATTGTTCCAGCCCTGATTGACTCATTTGTGGGATACTATGGAATTTTGTCTTCTTTTCGGACAAGCTTTTTATATGTCAACAGCTAGTCTTCCAAAGACTTTTCTGCATCATTATATTACCATAAAAGATTCTAGTAATGAAATACAGTCGAGCAGATTGTTTTGGATCACTCTTGGGCGAGCAAAAATATAACCTAATAAAAAGAGAAAGCCATGACCCCTAGTTATTTCCTCTGTCCCATTGACGCATTCTTGCGCATAAAACTGACTTTTGGTTATTCAAAAATGAGTTTAGTCTGAGAAATTTATTAATTGTAGCTAATTACATTAATTTGTATTATTTACTTTTTTGTTACACACACACGTTACCCTTCCAACACAAGATCATGGTGTTTCACAAAAGCCTGAAGATAGGGTCATTTTAACTGCAGTAGCCTTTTATGGTTTTGTGCTAAAAACTACACAGTAACCATAATAAAAAATGGTTCAGGCCATCAAAATGTATTGAAAGGAATAAAAATTATATTTATTTGCCGAACAGGGGTTCAATTTTCCAGGTTGAATGGGCCACACTTGCCGGGTCCTCTTAACACATGCATTCAACTGGGTATGGCCTGGAAAGCCGTATAGTGGCCTCGTTTTAATTAGACTAAAATTAAAGAAAAAAATGTTTAAAACTAATAGGAGTTACAAAGATTCTAAAATTTTAGGGATCAACAATTACACTTTGGAAATGGAGGTGGGGGGGGGGGGGGAATGTATGAACATAAAACTTTGGGTCTCTGTTGCAGGGCTTCTTTCTATCTTAGGGCTGGGCCCCGTGCTGAAGACCTGTTAGCTTACCTTATAGTGGGGGGCACATACTCTGTCTAATGTTGGGGAAACCACCAATAATTGAGCATTGAGCTTATTGTGTACACTGTATGAAGAATTTAGATTTCTACGAAAATTTTTGAAGGCATACTTTCATAAAAGTGACCCTCCTTAAGCAGAATCTGAAGACACATTATCAGGAGAATAACATAAGAATGTGCGCGCCATAGAAGACAATTAGGATTTTTAAGAAGTGACCCAGTAAGCAGAGTGATGTGTTATCAGAGTGACCCGCTAATGAAGTTTGACTGTTTGACTGACTAATGAAGTTGACAGTAAATTGTTTTATGATTTACTGATTCAGTCAAAATAATTTATATGTATTCTGATATCAACATTCATCTCTGTTTCGAAAGGTCAAGATCTTGATTGAAGCGCTGAAAAAGAAAGAAGAGGAAAATTCTTTAATCAAAAAGTAAGCTTTGCTTTGTGTAAATTTATTAACAATACAAACTTATCCAGCTCTGCATGATAATCTAAAAAAAGGGGGAATGTAAGGGCAGCTGAGTGGCTATTACACTGACCTCGTGTTTAACAGTTCCTGGGTTTGAATTGTTGCTGACTTGCCAACATAGCCATCATGTATTGTGAAGACTTGGTAGAAAACCACTGAAGAGTTGCTGTTTTTGTAACTAACTTTTATTTCTCAGAATGACACATAATTAACGTGGTTATAAAATAAGAAAGCAACCATAGAAATTTTAAAACTCACTCTGTGGTGTCTAGTGACTTTGTGGTGGTTTTTCTGTTTCCAGACTCTTGTCTCGTCCCCATGATCACGGGATCCACTTGAGGTCATTGACCCAAACTTTTGTAGAGGAAGGCAATGCATGACATGCCACAGATTATTCACTTGATTTTTTTTTTCTTTCCGAGCACAACTCAGGTCTATCGCCATGGGCAATTTACTACCTAGTGAGTTGTGCTGGAAGCGTAAGTGTGTGTACCTAACAGTCTGAGTGCGTATCCAGTGTTGTGTATGATTTTTCAGTGCTGCCATCTATATCTCAGAAGTGAAGTGAGTGATGTGTAGTGACTGAATATTTGTACTGTTTGTAGGACTGTTGCTCTCTGTGACGAGACTTTTTACCGTGGAGATCGGCTCGCATTTGCGCCTCGAAGTTGGGAACCACAGAAAACCAACTTCAGCCGACCACCACTGTGGCGACGGTGGGGCTCGAACCCGGGTCCCTGCGATGCGAGTCTGTCACTATGACCACTCGACCACCACAGCGGCTATTCACTTGATTGTTGAGTTAGCTGATTGTGGGGGGGGGGGGCAGAAGGCTAGCAGGGATTTCTCGACAACGTTGAGTCAAAAACCCTGATGGAATTGATATTAGCCCTAAACCCAGTCCTCGACTTGTGCGGATAATTTCGACGAAGTCCGGTGGGCTCTGCTCAGTCAAAGCCACTTATCTTCACCTCCACGTCGGGGCCCCCTGGGATCTTGTATGCTAAAGCAACGAGACTCGAATAAAGAAAGTGGTAGCTTCTTCCTTGTGCGATCAGAAGAACTGGAGGAACTCCGTGGGGGATGGAATGGGGGTATCAGAGGATGTCTGCAGTAGAGGGTACAGGTGAAAAACTGGGTTTAGCGTTTCCTGGGCCGCCAGGTAGTACAGGGGCCCGAACCCTGTCTAGCCAACAGGGAGGCTGCCCTATCAACTGGTGTATAATCCCGCTCGTCCTGTATTTCCAGGTGGCACCTGGGTGGGGTAATGCTCGACAATGCGGGGGGCTCTCCCGAGGTCACTGCTGCATGAAGGAATCTGGGGTTAGCTCTAGGAAATCTCCCTCTGAGGAAACCCAGAGATACTGGTCGCACATTCTCTCTACAAACAGACCATGAATTTGGAAAACAAAGGAAAAAGAGAAAAAAACGCTGGATGCCAATCCCCAAAGCATCTAACCCCTGCACCAGGAGGAGAGGTGGAAACGAGAGCCGAAGCACGTGCGGAAACACCCGTAGAAGCACAAGCAGAAGCCAAGAACCCTGAATAGAGGGAAATCAACTTCTCTCGGCCGACGAGAAGAAGAAAACCAAAAAGAAAAGCCAAAGAGAAAGGTGTAACCTGGAAAAAGCTCTGGCAAATGTGACCTTGGCAGAGGATGATGCAAGGAATGAGGAGATGGCCGTCACACCCGGACCCTCAGGTATTGCATCGGGCACTGTCAAGGCCTCACAGACAAAGGGGGGCCATTCCTTGCAAGCGTGGAAGGGTCCCTGGCGACACGCCAGAATCAAAATTCAAGAAGCCTTGCAAGGACTCTTCCTACAGCAGGGCTACAAAGAAAGGCATCACCCTCAGGGTCCAGGCTAAGGATCCAGAAAGGAAACTGACTCCAGCTGATGTGTCTCACATTACCAACTTGGTGGAGGACACTGGGGGTATTTACCCTCACGTTGATCGAACCATCTTTGGGGAGGAAGGCCTTCACGTTATATGCAGAGACCAGACCACCCTGGAGTGGTTGAAAACTGTAATCAACGGTTTACTACCTCCACCAAACGTTGATGGCCACACCGGGTACCTTGCCCTAGGACCTGGTGATAGACCACCAGTGAAAAAATTCTTCGTCTGGATTCCTGGAAACAGGGATCCTAACAAATCCCTTAAACTACTTAGTAAATGCAATGAAGATTTGGTGCCTGGACAACTTCACCTGCGAGCTGTCATCCCGGGAAATAGGGGTAATACCCTAGTAATTGGGGTGGAGCAAGCGATGGTGGAGTGGCTTGCCACCAGATCTTTTACCGTGCATTGTGGATGAGTGCTGTCATATTCAGGGAGCCATCTCGACAGCACAGGCCAACAATTTCTACTCAGCGGCCTGAGAAGCCAACAACTCCGCAGGCAGAAGGACGGTCAGCACCCGCTGATGAAGCGGGGTCTACCTCCAGACCCTTAGATGCAAATAAGGACAATGACCCAGAGATGGAAGTGGCGTTGGACCTGGAGTATAACACCGGGTCCAACTCTGATCTATCTTAGGACATCTCTGCAACCTCCTTGGTTAAACCTATACACCGAGTGGTATTATTTTACCCACTGATAAGTAAATTTTGTAACATACTTTGCCAATGTTATTTAGGCAGATAAATTTACAGCATAGCAAGGCTGCATCCTACAACCTTGCAGCTTCCTTCCGCAACCATAATCATTTTGTAGCTCTGATTCAAGAACCATGGGTCAGAAATGGGATGATTATGGGCCGTCTACCCAACTCCCAACTCTTCGTTAAGAAAGGAACGGGGTTTCATCCAAGAGCATGTGTGTACCTAGCCAAAAGTATCCATGCCTGGGCACTGCCACAATTCACATCAGAAGACGTTGTTGCAGTTCTGATAAAGGTAAGGGACTAAACAAGAATCACCCTATTATGATCTGCTCAGTCTATATGGCCTATGATCTCAAAATTCCGCAAATGTTCTGTGAACTGGTGGAATACTGCAAACATCACAATATAAGTATGATATTTGGATGTGATGCCAATGCTCACCACACGGCGTGGGGCAGCTCAGACATAAATCAAAGAGGAGAAACATTGCTAGAGCTCCTCATGAAAACAAATCTGGTTTGGGCTAACCAAGGGCACACACCAACTTTCCATACACGTAATCGGGAAGAAGTTATTGATTTGACCCTGGTCTCAATAGATATTGCAAACACGATCAAGAGATGGAGGGTCAGCGATGAACCCTCCTTATCTGATCATAGGTACATAAACTTCTACTACGAAGCAACATTTACTCCCACTTTTTTTCCGAATTTTAAGAACACAAACTGGGATCTTTTAAAAAGAAACCTGGAAAGCCAGCTCAACACTCTCGCCAACCCTGGTGACGAGATCTTAACAGTAGATGACTTGGACCACCATGCTGCCATTCTGACAGAGGTGATCAGGAACTCTGCAAATCAGGCGTGTCCACTCAAGCCTGACAAATCTAAAGTCTACTCAAAAAATTGGTGGACTAAAGATCCTGAACTCCTCCGTAAAGAAACGAGGAAGGCACACAGGAAGGCTGTTAGGACTAAACTTGAATCGAATTGGACTTACTATAAGGAAGTTCAAGAAAGAAATCAGAAAAGTGAAAAATAGTTCTTGGAAGAAGTTTTGCACAGAGATGAATTCATTGTCAGAAACTGCCAAGGTTACCAAATTGATCAAAAACAATTCCTATGATAAAATTAATGTTATAGAACGACCAGATGGTAACTATACTGCCAGTCCAGTGGAGACGCTGGAATGTCTTCTGGACTATCACCTAGGTGGACCAACGGAACCAGACTGTGGTGTACAGACTAGGCCCATCCTGGAACCAGTGGACACCTCAATAGCCAACATGATAGTTGAATATGACAAATGTACCGAAGCCTTGAGGGGATTTTCTTCCTTCAAGTCACCAGGCTTAGATGAAATATATCCTATCTTTTTACAAAAAGGATGGGAAGCTATAGGCATTGAGCTGATTCGCCTCTTCAAAGCTAGCTTAGCTTTGGGATATATACCCAAAGTATGGAAGAGCTCCAGAGGTGTCTTCCTACCAAAACCAGGAAAAGATACCTATTATAAGTCATCATCCTTCAGAATGATTACATTATCTTCTTTCCAGTTAAAGTTACTAGAAAAACTGATACTCTGGCATCTTCAAGATATTCCTCTCTTAATGGGTAAGATTAATGTGAACCAGCATGGTTTTAATACAGGGTTTTTCACTGACTCTGCTCTTCATCAACTGATTTGGGGAATTGAAAACACAATTATCAATGGACAATTTGCTGTTGGTATTTTTCTGGACATTGTTGGAGCCTTTCACAACGTTACTTTTGACTCTGTATGTAAGGCACTAATAGATTTTAACATTCCACCTATGTTAACTAGATGGATTGATCACATGCTCAGGAACCGAACAATCACTGCTTGTGTTCTTGATGCCCAAGCTGAAAGAGCTATCAGAAGAGGATGTCCGCAAGGAGGAATCCTTTCTCCCTTTCTATGGAACATGGTCTTCAGCTCCCTGATCTCTGACCTAATGAAAGGACCAGGATATACACAGGCATATGCAGATGACTTAGTCGTGCTCATTCAAGGGCATGATTTATCCACAATGAGGATTCTTGCTCAACAAATTTTAAACTCTGTCAGCAGATAGGGTGACAAACACCTATTAACATTTTTCCACGGAAAAAACCAGAATTGTGATTTTCACATGGAACAGAAAATGGGAAATTGGAAACTTAACCCTCAAGGGACAAGAATTAACCATATGTGACAGAGTGAAATACCTTGGATGTCATTTGGATTCTAAGCTCTCCTGGAAATCCCATATTCAAGAAAGAGCTAAATGGGCCACTAATATACTTATGCTGTGCAAAAGAATTATTAGCAAAACCTGGGGTTTAAACCCTAAACCCACTCAGTGGATTTATACTGCTATTGCGCGCCTAATGCTGAGCTTTGGTTGTGTGGTATGGCAGCAAGCGTTATCAAAGACCTCTTATGAAACTGTCTTACAAAAAGTGCAAAGACTAGCTTGCATTCTTATTACGGGAGCCTTACCCAGCTCTCCCTCCATCGCCCTTGAAGCTACTATTAAGATACCACCTCTGAGATGATACCTACAAGGAGAAGCATTTAAAACTATGTATAGGATGGAAAGAAATGGTACATAGTGCAATCGACCTTATATGGGGTACAAACCTTCTTTCAAGAATCATCTTGACAGCTGTCTACTGGGAAAAGTGGAGATCCCTTTCTACTAATGCCAAAAGACTCCTGTTCCAAAACAAAAAATTTTACTAAAAGCTTCACTATCCACATACTCAGGAGAAATGAAGTTGCTCACATAATTGATAACATCTCAACAGGAGTTATTGAGTGTTACACCGATGGCTCTAGGATTACTGATACTGGGGCTGGAGCAATTTTCCTCATCTTTGGAGTGGATCACGACTACCATAAGATACATTTGTATCTAGGCAAAATGTCCACAGTCTTTAAGCTGAAGTATTAGCAATAGCCATACTGGCTGAAAGTCTGATTACCAAAGGGTATCATGGCAAGCAAATTGTTATCTTCTCTGACAGCCAAGCAGCACTATTGGCTCTTGACAACTTCCTCAAGTTTCAACTGTGTGTAAAATACTGCACTGACATGCTGAATAACTTGGCAGCATTGAGCAACATCATCAACCTTTACAGGGTTCCTGGTCATGCAAATTTCCAGGGAAATGAACTCGCAGACCAGATAGCTAAAGAGGCAGTGAACATGAAGCTATCTGGACCTGAACCTTTCTATCCTGTTTCGATGTCAACCATCAAAGGAGATGTCAAACAATGGATAGAAGACAAACACATGCGGCAATGGATAGAAAACAAACACATGCGGCAATGGAACTCAAGACAGGACTGCAGACAGGCCAAGCTGGCCTTGGGAACCCATCCGAATATTGCCAAAAAACTTATCTCATTGAACAGGAAACAAATTCGACAGGTTATACAGATCATCACTGATCATGCTAACCTAGCGAAACACCTACACAACTGTGGCTATACAGATTCACCTATTTGTCCTGCGTGTGGAGAAGAAGACGAAACTCCACTCCACTATGTGGGACGATGTCCCGCCTTCTCTATCCCGAGAAGGAACTACTTCGGTGATCATCAGGTGACACTAAGTGAAGTTGTTAATGCTTCCAGCATTTACAACCTGGTAAATTTTCTCAGTTACACTAAACACCTAAATTCATGGTGAGTTTCAATTCTACTTTAACTTGAACTTTCATGCATTACTATTTAATAACTTCATGTTGAGTTCTCAGCCATATCTCTGAGACCTTCTCTGCTCCTTTTCTAAAAGGGCACCGCAGACAGGAGCAGCCTCAAATTTTCTGATATGGCTTTACCGGTTGCGGTTTTCCATAATCTCCCATATACAGAGATTCAATATAATGTGGTAACAGGTACCATAACTTTCGTCCCCGGAGCAGCCACCAAACTCTGGGAACTTCCACAGAATAATGTTTTTCTTCATTCTCACATGACCCACAACTCATGTTAAACCACTTGGTGTTAGAGCAATGGGCAAAATTTGCCTAGGCTTTTCCCTTATGGGACGCCAAATGATGATGATAGCTGACATGTGCTGTTCACATAGCTTCTCACAAAACAGTCTTATCACCTCTGTAAATAACTTTTGGTTTGAAAAATAAGCTTTGAATAATGTAGCAAAACTATTTCGAAAAAAAAAAAAAAAACACCATGTAAATATATGTACACTGTTACATGTGTTTTTCGACACTACTACTAAAGTCGATTCACTATGTCGACCAAGTCACTCACATTAAGAACTTCATATGAAAGTTTTTTAAAGTTTCTTGCACTTGCCTTAACTAAAGCGTGAATTATTTAAATTCCCACTATTGTTTTTTTTTTTCTTGGACGGGGGAGTGCAATGTGCTTTTAGAGGCATTGCTCTGCTTGCTTTTATCTGATGGAGCTCGACACTTTTAAGGTAATTAGGATAAAGTTCAGGAATATCTTCTTTGAAGATAGCAGTCAGAATGTGTTGATAATATTTATGTGGAATTCATTTTTGCATTTTTTAAAAACTTTTCTGACCCTTGATTTTCCGTTATAAGAGATGCATTTACTTCCGGAAAATTCAATTAATTTTCAAGTTTGTTCAATTCAAATTTTCACACTTTCATATGTTTAGCATGGCTTTATAAAATCTGAAGGAACCGAAAACGTCCTTTACTGCATCTAACAGTTTGATTGTATTATTTACCCCATAGCTTGTGTAATTAATCACTGCGATGCTGGCTGTGGAAGCCAATTTTCTTCCATTAATATGGTTTTTCCTCCAATAAAAAAAACTGTTGATTATGTATTAAATATTGGATCAATTATGATATTATGAATTTTACTCTTTAAGGAAGTGTGATGCTGAAATCAACGACCTGAAAATACAGCTTGCAGAGAAGTTGTCTTCTATAGAGAATCTGAAGTCAAAGTAAGTTGCAGTGTTGCTTGATTCACATTATTATTAACTGTAATTTATATGTACGTGTATCAGGATTTAGCGATTGGCACGGAATTAAATTTGTATTACCAGTTAATGAATTAAGGAAAGATGTTAAGTCATATTCTTTAGCCTAAGAGATACTCTTGTTTTATACTAAATTACTAATAAGCAGAGAAGGGTGGCCCCTGGCTAAAGCACGTGCCTCCCTAGAAAATTCTGTCATTAATTTAATTCTTCAAATATGATTTGATACCAACTCAATACCATTGAGTTGCTTTTAGTCAAATGAATTCGATAAGATTAGAAAAAGGAATTTTCAGAAGCGCTGATTTTAAATAAAATGTCCCCTGTATATGGTCACCTAATATGTTTCTAACTTCGTACCAAGGTTTGGCAGAGGTGCGTTCCATAATGTGTTGGCAAGAGAGAGGGCCTTGAAGAAGAAAGGGGGGAAAAACATGGAGAAGAAAGGGGTATGGCTATCACACAAGTTATAATGCTTCTACTGGCTGTGCGGGAAAAAAATGTCTGCAGATACTGATGCTGCCATTTACCTTCTAGTTTTTTGATGTAATCTTTTTTTAAATCTATATATATAAATCGATTGTCTGCATAGACATACACAGAATTTTCTCAAGGAGAGTTTTAAGTTTTTCTTTTAAAATAACACTATAATCTCATCTTGAACCCCCCCCCCCCCCCCAAGTGAACTAACGAATGAGTACATGGAATGTGCATGCATATGTTGTGAACCTTACATAATGTTTATTTCTCAGAAAGGTTTGATGTGTAGTAAAATAGTGCTGCCATCTGTCTTCTGAATCTGGAAGCAGGCAACTTGTCACCAAGGGCTACAAGAGGCTTATAGTGAATATGCATTACCTTACCGAACAGTAGCAAGGTGGGTAAGAGCTTTCAGAGAGGGACGTGAAAATGAGTCACACAAGCTTGTAGGCCCACTCTCCTTGCACCGTCCAGAGATTAAGCAGTGCCAACTGTGTTCAAGCCCTTCCACATCGCACATCACTATGAACACATTGTACGCAGCACTGATGGTTACAATGAAGTCCTGCAAAACTTAGAACATTGTACGTTTACTATATACATCTAGGAAAATAAAATAAACCTATGTATAAGCAGCAAAGCATGAGAAATTACCGTTTCTAATTATCATGTAATTTCTATCTCTTCCCCCCCCCCCCCCATCAACTTTTGAGAACCACTGCTCTGGTTATTTCATTGTGATTTAAAAGTTGGGTTTTTGCTAGAAAGCATTGTTTCTTGGATCAATGCTGAAATGTCTACAGCGGTAAACCAAACCTTTTGAAAGGGGTGGGGGTTCTATCATACCCTTTTGGGGAAACTGTGGTTTTATGCACTGCATGAGAGTAAACAAGAGAAGAATAAATTCTATAGAATCAATCCATCATATCATAAAATATAAAGGAATATAGACCTACTGATTTGAATGGTGTTGTCAACATTCTTTCCACTGATGAGTAGCATTTCACAGTTTAATCTGTGTTTGGAAAATACTAATTTTTTTCCCCCCAATCAAATTTCCAGACTTGAAGAGCTTGAAGCAATGCTGATGTCAGCAGAAAAAAAAGTGAAGATTCTTTCGTTATCCCAGTCGGAAATAGAGAAGGAAAATGTTGAAATGCGATCACAGCACAAAGTGCTGCTATCCAAGGAAAGAAATGTGAGTTATTTTTATGGGCATCTTTTTTCTGTCCACATCGGTGTGCACTGTCTCGGCTTTTGTGCTTGTATTTATTGATTTTTTTGCAATGTTTTTTGACCTTTTTAAACCCATGTGGTTCCCTTTGGAAAATATTTTCTTTTCAGGGGACCCTTGCCTTATCCAAGGGTCACTTTCTACTTATTGAATTTATTCTTTGAGTAAATTTACAGTAAAGATTTAAGTCAAAAAAGCAAAAGTTTTATGAACAAGCTCCACAGTCATGAGCTAGAGAGTTTATTGAGCTTGCTTCTTGAAGTGGAGCAGTATATGTAACCAGGGCTGTCTAAACATCATGGGTCCACAAACAAAGTGATGTTCTGTCCCCCCCCCCATACTTAGCTTCAAGTAACAGCTTAAATATCTGCATGTTCACTTTTGGAAATCATGGTGTCATATCTTTATATGTTGTCATGATAATAATTTCTTATGTCCTTACCTATGGACATGAGTCTCCCCCCTCTTTGCTGATTATGCATGGTTGGACCCATATATTAAAATGACTCTGATTCTATGGGCAGTTTTGTTGGATTCTGAAAATAATTTCCTTTCCCATTTAAAAGCTCAACTTCTCTTCATGTCTGGGGATTTTTTCCAAACCTGTCCTCACCATAACCATTTATCATTGCTCCCCTTTTACTTCATTTTCTCCCGTGGTCTCCTTGGAATATTCCAGGATCACAAGAGCCCTAGAAAGAAAGCCACTGATCTACTGCACTGAAATGTTATTCCCTCTGCTCTTGAAGTTTAAATGGTAACTTTTTTTTATGAACTGTGGAAATGTTTTCATTAAAAATAATTTTTTTTGCAATGTATTGTTTTGGATATTTTTCAGGAAAATGCAGAGAAAATAGCAGAATTGCAGAAAAGGATACACGAACAAAAAGATGAAATTTTCTCTTTGCATTCTGTGGTATTACTCTAATGTATTTTCTATAGTATATCATTCATTTATTCAGGTCTGCATAAATTGTGATTTCCAAGTGTACATCTGTATGTACATTTAATGAAAGCATCTGCATGTTTTAACCAGTCATAACATATTGCTCAGGAGTTTTTTCCCCACATTTCTTAGCAGCGCACAATAATCATATTTATTTTCACCAACACCTGTTTAATCTTGTAAATCAATCCTGATTCCAGCTCATGTGGGAGGTCGCGAAGTGAGGTGTGAGAATAGCACTGCATGATTTGATGAAATCATGTAAAATATTATTAAAAATCGTATGATAATATGTAAAGTTTTTGCATTGTCCCACATCATTAACAAAATGTGTGCGATGCGAGTAACAAAATGAGTAACAAAATAGTGCGTGATGTGAAACCCCACAAGACTTTGTGGGGTTTCACATCACACACTAGTATAGGGTTTTCCAAACTTTTTGCTGTAAAGGCTTTCTTGAATGTCCAAAATTCCCCGCCCCCCACATACCTTTTAAAAAAAATTAAGATAGTGCTTTTTTAAAAAAAGCTAATCGCTGTATAGCTTCATTCGCATATTTGAAAGGTGTTTGCTTTCGAAAAGGCTTTCCAGCGAGGTTCACTTCATGATTTAAAAAACCCCTGCACTAGCATATAGTATGAAACAAACACATGCTAAAAACCAAGTATGCTTATCTTAAAACTATGCAAATTTTATATCATGGATGCAAAAACTTTAAGGTCCATCCTACTAAGTAATATCATACATGCATGAAATAAAATTAGTCTGGCCTCATTATAGCCCCCCCCCCCCCCAGGGTTTAAGCTACGGTCACATTTTTATGCAAAATGGGAAAGAAAATCGTAGAATGCGAAAAAAAGTAGTAGCCACTTTCGCAAAAATACGTACAGGAGGTACGCAACGAGTAGACATCCAACCATCAATTATTACATTAGGGGTCATTCAAGTATTGCGTCAGCATCGGGAGGGGAGGAGTTTCGCATTTGCTGACTTTTGATGACAAGGGGGGGGGGGGGAGAGGGTTTGAAGGTTTCTTACGTCATCAACCACCCTTTTTGAAGATATGAAATATTCTAAGCTGCTGACTAAATTTTGCTGACAAGGGGGGGGGGGTCAAAAATGGCTAAAAAATCTGCCGACGTAATACTTGAATGGCCCCTTAGCATCGTAGCATTTTGCTAAAGCTTTTAGCCCCATTTTCGCTTTTTTGCGAAAGGAATTTTTTATCCAGCTTAAACCCTGCACCTTTGATGTTGCACCAAACCGGCTTAGCAACAGAAATCTTCAGTGAACAAATCTTCCATTTCCAGGCCTTATGTGTGTAAAACCATGATTCGATATAACGTCACACTCGTTATAAGGGTCAGAATTCTGCAAAATAAATGGTGGCTTTAAATTGGGGTTTGACTGTATATCAATCAGGTGTTTAATATAATCTACATAAATTTATTTAATTTTTCTTTAAGGTTGACAAATTCAGAAAGCAAGAAGCTGAGTATGAGGCTCAAACTGAAAGGATAAATTCTTCCGTGAAGAAATTGAAACAGCAAATAAAAAATTCGGAATCTCAATTTCATAGTAAGGATTTTTAGTGAATGCTAATTTTTGTTTATCATTGGGGGGAAACGTAGAAGTCTGATTGGAAAGTTCAAGTTCAATAATCTCTTTCAATTGCCAGTTATACCCACTCATTGTGATCAAAGATAGGGCTTGGTGCCAGGTCACCATGGCGACTAAAAAATTGGTGTTTATGCCTAGAATTTGTGTTAAATTTGAGTGTTAGGACTAGAAAAATTGACTGAATTTATGTTAGCTTGTTCATTAACATGGGTCACTAAATCCGTAGCGCTAGTAGATCTGTATCTTAAAGTATTGAAATATTTTTAGAGATGTCGCAAGTTTTGATACCTGTCCAATCCATGTTAGAATCTCAGAGGTATGACAGAAATTATGGCAAGATAACCTCTTCCTCCTAACCCGATCATGGCCCGCCACTCTATATCAATGAAGAGATATAAGTTAGGTGTTCGATTCCTTGAGCAACATCCAGAAAAGGTATGGGATCCGACTCCTCCAGCTCCTGTGACTTCAGTGCCCGTGCCCCCATTAAGGAGATCACAGTGTCTTCACCCTGACAGCGAGCTGGTGACTCTGTTTGCAAGCGAGGATCAGAATAAATCTGTTATCTAATGAAGCCTGAGGAAACTTTCAAGGTCTTCAACTGTGCTCAAGAGTGAATTAGGCTGCATGGATTGATCTGTCTGAGCGGAATGGGTTGCTCCGCCCTTTTGTCATACAGTCCTTGATCAATCAAACCTCTGATTGCAACCTTTTGCCATATGATTTTGTACAACTTTCTATAATTTTTTTATTATCTGTGCCTGTTGCACTTTGACTTTCACTTTCGATTTACATAATTTCAATTATGATGCACTATATGCAATCTTTGACGTATCAATAAATTCTGGTTTTGCTGGAGAGATGCCCTGGTCCTCACTTTCCTGCAGGAGCCAAAGTGCTTACCTTGCTTCTTGCGACAGAGTCTGGGTGTCTTGCAATCAGGGCCGTCATTTCAACTTCCCCCCCCCCCCCCAATGACGGGCCTGCTCGCAATTTCTCCAATTTAGTCGCGATTAAGACCTGGGCCATGGTAAAAAATGTCAGTGTATGTGTTGTCAACCTAACGGGAAGTTCGAGAAAATTTCTAAACTCCCAAGTGGAGACAGACTTTTAGATATATAGTGTACCACTCTTTCATTTGATGATCATATCAGCTGTAGTTTTAAATAGCTGGTAAGCTTTTCACAGCAATCATTTGATGAAAATTGACTGTTTGGATTTTATTTTCAACAACTTGTCTAAAGACAACGTTAAGAATGAACCGGAACAAAAGACTTTTTCCAGTTTTACTGATTCTCCTGAAGATGTCAACCACTAGTGTTGGGGAAACACTGAGGAAAAACTTAAACAGACGATATTCTTTAAACCTAAACAGTCAATTTTCATCAACTGTGGTTTTGCTGAAATATCAGCGGTGAGTAAATACAGAAATATATCCTTTTTTTACTGTTTGTAGAAGAGAAAGATGATCTCAAAGCAAGGCATGAGGCGGAACTGAAGAAGGAAATGCAGTCAAGAGAGAAAGATGTATGTTTGAAAAAAGAAACAATTGTGTTGAGTTCATCTGATCAGTAAAGTGATCGATAAAGTAATCAATTTATTGAGATAATAAAAGTAATAGAATTACCAAAAAAAAACAGACCCTATAATATCGGTCTTCACTTCCGCTGGCATTGATATTCCCACAAATTATTAACGCGCAAACTTGTACAATTTCAGTTTAGAAAAGTGTTTATTGTGAGAAATGTTTATGATAAGAACAATCTACCAATTATTATTTTTTTGGTTTTTCATGATTGAATAGATTTCAAGACTGCAAGCTGAGTCCGAAGACATGCAGAAATGCTTCAACCAAAGACTGAAAAACTTGGAAGAACAAAGAACTGAATTGGAGATGGTGAGAAATGGGGGAATTAGGATTACAGTATAATGAATTTACAAACCATGAATGATACATTTGCAAGCATTGTGTTTTTGGATTGATGAGTGTGAATAATAATGAGTTCTCATAGTTATATTTGCTTTGTTTCTCCCCTACCCCCCATAATTCTCTGAAGGAAATCGGCGAACTTAAGAACCAAATCTCTCAGCAGAAACTTCGGTTCGAAAAGCAGCTGGTTGAGGAAAAGGTGAATTTTTATTAATGAATTTACCCAAACCGTTTTAAATTGGTTTTGGTTTCTTTGACCTTTTTTTTCAAGGTGGTGAAATTTTTATTTACAGTTACGAGTTAAAGGTTGTTCAGTTTCACTGCTGATGTTGCTTGGTTTTCCCAACACTCATGTGCTTTGTTGGGTTTTGTGTCTGAGGATTCGATAGTGTAGTTCATGTTTGATGCAACTTCATTGAGAATGAACATTCGCTGAGAATAAAAAAACACTTCTCATCTTCAAATACTTTAAAAAAAAGTTTTGGTTCTTATCGGCATTGCGTATGTCACCAAACAGTCTTTCAGAATGTCTTTTGGAATATTGTTAGATGACCAAAATAAGACAAAATTTTAAACAATCGTGTAATAATTTTTATACAGTAATCTCTCAACTTATATGTTTCTCTCAGTTAATGAGACAATTTTCTGCATTCTTCTATTCAATAGGAAATAACGCAAGTTCTTTGCGTAAGTTTGTGTGATGGACGATGGCAACATTCCGCTAATGGCTCGCAAATGGTATCAAGGCCACCAGATGGTGATATATGTGCAGAGAAAGATGTCCTCTCCTTTGTCAATGCAATGTGTGCTGAAAACTGGCTGTGTGAAGAGATATGTTTAGGGAAGGACGTCTTTCTCTACATATACGTTACCAACTGGTGGCCTTGATATCATTTGTGAGCTATTAGCGGAATGTTGCAGTCATCCGTCACACTGAGCCATTCAGCATATATACTTCAAGGAGGGCATATTCTATCTGCTTCATAGTTTAGAGATAGAGCACTCGTCTGAACATACAAGACCAGGGTTCGAGTCCCTGTGAGGACAGCAATGAATTTTCCTTTTATAAACACCAATATCTCTCCACACAGTCAGTTTTCCGTATATATTGTATTAACAAAGGAGAGAACATCATCCTTTACATATATAGCTAAATAATTCTCTATTCACTTATGCCTCTCACTCACTTATGTGTCTTTTTTCATTATTCCCTTGCAATGACGCATAAGTGAGAGATCACTGCAGCTTTAATATTAAAGTATATAATCCTCTTCCTACTTTATAATAATCAACCCATAGTGCAAAATGATGCAGTGCATAATTATATGATATGGAGCACATTGTGCATTTCATTAGGTGAATGCTACATCTAGTTGATTGTTTTAGACATTTTGAGGAAAAACATGTTTTAACATTAAACAAAGTGTATATTTTACCATTGAAACTCAGAAAAATAACTCTGCTTTCACTAGCGTTATGGATAGCTTAGTTTGAAGCATCAGGGTGCTTTCATTTCGGACTTGTCTAAAAACCACCTATACATTACCTAGTTGTGGCATTCACACCACAATTTTGATTATGAACGTGAATTTAATATTAGTTTTAGTTGATACTGTGCCTATTGAAACTCTATTTTAGACTGATTTGAAGAATCAAATGTCACTGATTCAGTCTGGTCTACAAAAGAAGGAGGTGAGTCAACCATGTTGGCATTTTGTGAAATTGATTTTTTATTTGGAAACCTATATGTGTGTGTTTGTAGTAGAGAGTTTATTTTAAAACAAATAATTATTTATTGTATAATTTTCAAGCCACTTCAAACCTTCTAACTGCTAATTTGATCCAAATCTGAATTTGGCTTGTAAAAATGTCAAATTTTTATCTCCGAAGAGAAAATACTGAGCTACAGACATTTGTCAAATCTACATTTCTTTTTTCTTGTTTTTCTATTAAAATTTCCTAGAAATACGACGTAAGTAGAGTTATTGGAGTTTGTAAATGAATTTTATGTTCCTCCACACAAGCCATCAATTTATTCAAACATTTATTCCAGGAAATTCTGAAAGAAAACGCAGCAGCTGCCAACGAGTTACAAACAAAGAACATGTCGTTGCAGTTACAAATAGAAGAGCAGAACCATGAAATAAATAAGTTGCGCCAAGTGAGTGGATGCAAAATTTTGACAGTTTCTGAAGCAGAATATAATGTATTCTTATGTAATTTGGTGTGATGAACATGATTCTGACCATTAAAAAAAAGCTGTATTGGCTACAGTTTTCTCTTAAATTGCATATTTAATTTGGAAACAAAAATAGTAATTTCTTATGTTTGTAATTTGGTGTGCTGAACACAAACTTAACTATAAAAAAGCTGTATTGGCTATGGCTTTCTCTGAAATTGCACATTTAATACACATATAATAACACTACAATACATTGAAAAACAGCATAAGTGTATAGAAAGCAAAATAAATATGCAGAAAAAACAACAAATATATGTTGAAACCTCACCAACTTTCCTACATTAATATACTTAAAAACAACACAAATACATAGAAACGTAAACAGAGCAATAGTTAATTTATAGCCTATTCATTTTACAACCTAAATGAAATAGACACACCTCTTTATTTCATTTTGCATTACACTTGTACTGCACATAAGGAACATCTCTTGCAATTGTCCAGTAGTAGCCAGCCAGAGCATCGAGGTTGAACCACTTTCCCTGGTAATGTTGTTCCTTCTTAACTATACAATAACTCTTGCAATTTGTTTTACATTTCCTAACATGGTTATATCTCCAAAATGAGAGCCAAGAAATTTTTTTCACTGTGATATTCACGTTCAGCAGGTCAAAACCTTTTAGAATTGTATATTTTCATGTTGCACCATCAAGCTTATATTACTGGAGGGAGAATGGCATTAATAGTCTCCACCTCGGCAGCGCTGAAAATGCTGTCCTAAACATTATTCGTCAGACGATCACATAATGTGTTTACCATCAACGCAATCCCTATTATTTTCTTATGGCATTCATAGGAGAACAAGGGCGTGGTAGCCCGGTCGATAAGATGCTCACCTAAAGTACCAAAGGATGTTTAGAGGTGTCGCGAGTTCGATACCCAGTTCGTCCTTGTCAGAAAACTTTCCTGACACAGGGGTACAACAAAAAAACGGTGACTTAACCGCAGCAAAAATTGCTACCGCAGGGAGTCCCCCATCGAGGGGTTAGCGCACCAACCTCTCGATGAGTATGAATAACAAGCCTGCCGTTCGGAATCAGCAATAAATTGTAGGTCCCGGTCTAATTAGCCCTCGTGTGCAGAAAATGACCGTGGTGCGACAAAAATGATCAAAATTATCAATGATCATAGGAGATCAAAGGGAAATGAGAAAGGAAGGGGACTGCTTATCTTTTCCAAGATTCATAGTTATTATTCCAGAATTAATGAAAGAAATAATTCCAGAATTAATAAAAGAAACAAATCCGGACTTATAATGAAAGACAATTTCAGAAATGGTGAAACAAATAATTCCAGAATTGGTAAAAGATCATTCTATAATTATTAAAAGAAATAATTCCAGAATTAATAAAAGAAACAAATTCCAGAATTAGTGAAAGACTATTTCAGAAATGATGAAAGATATATTCAGAATTAATAAAAGAAATTATTCTAGAAATATAATGCAAGAATATTTCAGAATTAATAAAAAGAATAATTCCAGCATTATATAATAAAATAAATACTTCCAGAATTAATGAAAGAGAGATATGGAAGAGATAATTCTACAATTAATAAAAGAAATAAATTTAGAATTAATAAAAGAGATAAAAAAAAATTAAATTATCTTTAGAAGACAACTAACTGCAATATTTGCAGGTTAAACAGTACATTTAATTGAGGTAATTGCATGAACTGTGTATTAAACACATCACATGATATCCTTGCATTTGTTTTTACTTTGGTCACAGCGACTTCTTCCTCCCTCCATTAATATTAAGTTTGATGCATTGGACGAAATTTCATTGTTGTCTACTTTGATTTATAATTGAGTGCTTCAATAAGATATGAATTTACATTAACATCAACAAAAAAAACATTAGAATATGCATCTCATTTAATTTAAATTACCTTTACAATTTTTTTTATTTACTCATGAAATATAGCAATCAACCAATTACTTTATGAACAGTTTAGGCACAAAGTGTGCCTGTGCAGTTTTTTTTTTTCATACAAAAGAAATTGTTTAAATAACGGGTTTAAAATACCTTTTTGAATTTCTCGAAGAATGGATAACTCAACATTCATTTTCCTTTGTGTAATTCTTTTTTTATGACTAGAAATTTAACATATTGCACAATGTTTTTTTTTTTCTACCTGCAGGCCCTACAAGCCTCTGATGATGATTGCAAGCTTCAAGTTGCAAAAGTTCAGCTTGAAGTCAATGGACTCATTCAAGAGCTGGAAAAAAGCCACGAGAAAAATAAGGCATTGATATGTGAAATTCAGTCGTTCGAGCAAAAGATCGAAGGTACAAAATGTATAATTGCTATTGTAATTCAGTGATGTGATCTTTAGGACTTGTTAAGAACTAACAATAACCTTTTAAGCTTTGAGTACCCCCCTCCTGGAAATGTGTAGCAGCCCTGAGTATTCCTAGAAATGTGAAGGGAACAGCAAATGTGTGTGTGTGTGTGTGTGAAGTTGCATTAGAGGTACACGTAAAAGACATGTTTACTCCTAGAAATCTGTTGCAGTGCCTAGTCGCTGAAGTTTGCAAGAGGCTTGCTTCAAACATGTGTATGAGGCATGCACACTGCTTGAAATATGTGGGAGGCATGCACTTTGTACAAGGGTGCTCAACCTTTTGGAGAGTATGGACCACTTCGTCGGTTTGAAAATGAGCCACAGTTCATATTATTGGTTTGGGAATGTGTTGCTGGTCACTTAAGTGGTCTGGAAATGTGCTGTGTGTTGCTTAAGTGAGGTAAGAATGTGCTGCAAGCCAATAAAGTGATCTAGAACTGTTCTCTAGGTTACTTAATTGATCTGTAAATGTGCCACAGCCACTTGAATGATTTGCAAATGTGCTGCAGGTCCATTTAAATTATTTGTAAATGCACTGTGGGTGACTTAAATAATCTGGAAATGTGCTGTGGCTCGCTTGAGGAATCTGGTTATGTGCTGTTTAGTTAATTTTTACGAAATTAAGTTTCCGATTGCGGGCCACATCAGATGACTCTGAGAGCCATAGGTTGAGTATGTGTCTGCTCTAGTATATTTCACCATATATAATTCATATTTCACACTTCCGTTATTACTTAACTCACATTCAGTGGCACTACCGATTGTTTCCTGACATCTTCATGAAGGGGGTCCAAGTTCAGAGGGAGCCTCATGATAATGAGATCTGGTTATATTTATTAGTATTTCCAGCTAGATAGAGAGCCTCAAAAAAATCACTGTCTGAGGACTGGTAATGCTCTTGAGACGGCACTGCTCTTCATACACCTCTGGATGGCTTGTTGTAAATCACAAGTCAAGAACCACTGTCTTAAATGTTCAAGTTTCATAATGGCTATTTCTCAAAAAAAAAAAAGAAGAAAAAGCTCTTCAATTATTGGCACTTAGACATAAGGGCTGATTAGATCTATGCTTGGCCGCAACTAAAGGAGGGCAGGAGGGTCTGTTGCCCCAGATGCTATGTAGACCTGGAAGAGCACTGAGTTTACTTTTTTCCCTTTAAAAACTACGAATGAGGGAGGATGCCAAAATTTGTACTAGCCCTTGGTGACAAAGTAAATTTCTATTTTAGTTGCAGCCCTGGTTTTATGGAACATTAGCATTATAATTATTTACACTCAGATCATTACCAATGACTTCAGATGATGGGAACCATTTTCCCACTTGATTACTACTCGCATATAGTACAACCAGACTGATCTTGTTACTGATGTTTCTTCTGTCCAGCGCTGCTGACGGTACCAGCAACGAGTGTGTTTAGTGATCTGGGTTAAGTATGTGTTGCCCACCGGTCTCTCCAAATCAGGAGTGGCCAACATAATGATCTGCTGCCACATCGCGGCGCAGCAGGGACATTTCGGTTTATAAGCCATATCAGCTAAAATGAAATGATCTGAAAACTCAGATTTGCTTCCGCTGTAAGTAATGTTGTGAAAAACGGGCAATTTAGTCTAAAATTTTACCTTGGGCCCCACTTCATAAACTAAAACTGATGCACATCCATTGCTCACCTGGTTTACAGCTATTAGATGTAACGCATCGAAAATTACTGTTTCTTTCGCAAATTAGTCCACTCAATAACATCCATAGTTTGAATTTCACAAATAAAACTTTTTTTTTTCCAATTATTTTCATCTCTTACTCTTGATTTGGCAACCAGTGGAGCCTGCACAAGTCGAATAGATGCTCAAGGAACTAGATCAAGCACCGGTAGACTTCCAGCAGAGTTTTATTATTGGGATCGAAAGCATGTCAAAAGCCAGCCTTATGGATAGTATTGACTATCTGAAATGGGTTAGCCCATGATGGTACCAAGATCCAATGGACCAGCTTCGCATGGACTAGGCAGACTACCTCTAGATGTGACAGGATGCACACACGTACCATTACCTGGTGCTCCTGTAATGTCCATGAGATTACACTGAACCAGATTTGCAATACATGCATTCCTATTACTTGAGTCACTTTCTTTGAACAGAATATCAGTATTTCAATTTGAGAAAGTGTTCGTTTGCTTTGATCTGGATTGCCACCAACTTTGCCATGTTGAAATTTAGAGATGACTGCTTCTGAGAAGAAAAATCGTTGTGTCCGGTTGTGGAACTCTTTTGTTCAACAGCACCGGACCCGATCATCCCATATGGCACATTTTTGCTCTTTGGAATTATTAGGGTCAGTGTAGCCCAGTTGGTTGTAATTTAGAGGTGTCATTGTGAGTTGGCATCTACTTCGAAAAAGTTTTGTCACTGTGAGCAGAACACTAAATTTGCATTCAACTAAAAATACGGAGGCCACAACAAAGCAATTTGACCAACGAAGGGGCAGAAAGAAATTGGGTAAAAATGCAGTAACAAAATCAATATGTGTGTACGAAAAGGCAGTATAAGAACATAGCTAATTACTATCATCACTAGAAATAATGAATGTAAATAGTCTGTTATTAGATCTGCTGTGGAAAATTATGGTAATGGTAAATTATAAAGAACGATCTAATATATTTCTTAATGTAATAAGAAAATCAATTTAATATGCAGTAATTTTATCTAGTCACAGACTGCAAAAATCACCTTGTGGACCACCGTTGGTCACCCCTACTTTAAATTATTACTGACTGAGTGATGTTGAAATGTGCATTTTATTTCTCTATGGCAGGGTTCTTAACCTATGGGTCGCGACCCAAACTTGGTTTGTAGGAGCTTCCAAGATGGGTCATTCAAATCCACTAACAACCAAAGGCTCTTGAGCTACAGGTTCTAACGCAGCAGCACTTTTGCAGAGAATTACAAGATGGGTCGTAAAAATCCAACAGCCAGGGATTCTTCTACTAAGGGTTCCAACCCACACTTGATTTGTAGGGCTTTTGACGTGGACCATACAAATCTACTTGCGGCCAGAGATTATTTGTCCCTACCCACACTTGATCTGTATTAGCTTTCGAGATGGGTCGTACAAATCCACTTACAACCAAGGGCTCTTGAGCTATGTGTCCTGACCCAGAATTTTTACAGGGGCTTCTGATATGGGTCTAACAAATCCACCAACAGCCAGGGATTCTTCGGCTATGGGTTCTGACCCACACTTGATTGGCAGGGGCTTTCAACATGGATTATACAAATATACTTACAGCCAGAGATTCTTGAGCTACGAGTCACAACCCAAACATGATTTTGCAGAGGCTTTTCCAGATGGATTCTAGAAACCCACTTAGTCTTGTTATAAATGCATTTACTACGTTACTGGTTTCACTAATTTCAAAAACAAACAGTCCCACAGGTCGATAAGCTAATCTTGTAGCTGATTTTTGGTAATGGCTGAAAAAGGTTAAGAGTCCCTGCTCTATAGAATACGCATATTGCCAGAGTTCTGTGGTTACAGATTTTGTGGTAAGATTTTAAGATAAACAATTAGTACATTAATTGGCAACAGTTTTTTTTTTTGTTTTTTTTTTTTTGCAGAAATACGAGCATCTCATTCGGAAGAAATTCATTCAAAGGACAATGAAATTCAGACTTTGAAAGACGAGCACAATGCCAGGATACAGAAGTTGCGTGAAGAGGAAATCAAACGGGCAGCCGATCTGCAGAGCGCTTTTATGGCTTATCTCAGTAACGTTCAGGCGGGTACATAATGTGGCGTCTTCTGAGAGGACCTTGCAATATCTACATAAGCTCACTAATATTTGCCAAGTGCAAGAAAATGTATTCAGCTGGATGGTGGAGCAGTAGTTTTGGGATATGGTGAATTTTTCGAAGATCCGTCCTCTCAGCTCAGTATTCTTTTTTTAATGTATATGCATCATTTGTACAAGAAGCCACACTATAGTTTCGATGTCAGACATATGTGGTGCAAAAGAAGTTGCGGGGTTAAAACTGAATTTAGTCTTTTAATGTCAATATGATTTTTCATGCAATTGTCAATTTTGTTTTTTTCCAGTCGCTTTCACGATAGTTAGGGATTTTTTTATACTCAAATTTATATTTTGTATACAATTATAGTTAATGTATGTGTTAATTATTTTCAAAGGTTCGGTCTATGAAGTCACGTTTTTGTTTTATGAAAATTGTTTGATATTCATTTTTGTGATAGAGCATAAAAAACTTGGAGAGAAGGAAATGTTAACACAGGGGCGAAAACTTCGCACCCCTATTGGATTTTGTTACAGCAAGGTTCAGCTGTATTGGGCAGGATAGCCCAGGTCTGTAATATACATGAAGTACCAAAGGATGTCTAGAATTTGATACATGATTCGTCCCTTGTCAGAAATTTTTCTGATGCTGATGTGCAACAGAAACGGCAACAACATGACCACAGAAAACTATTGCTATTGCAAGGAATCCCATACAGAGCAGAAGGGTTAGCACGTCTCCATGAGTATAAAAAAAATGCCAAACACTGCTATTCGGAATCTGAAATAAATTGTAGGTGCCAGTCTAACTAGCCCACACCCTGAAGACCAGGACTTGCGCTTGCAGCAAGGGTCTTAGACAGAGGGTTGGGGGCGCTTTCCGGACACTCTCCGGAGGGCGCCTCGGCCTGGCACCCCTGACTCTCCCCAGCGCGACCCAACCCGCAAGGGTAAAAGGCTTATATCCCAGGAGGGACAGAGCCTGGGTCGTGTCTGGTCTGTCGGAATCTAACTAGCCCTCGTGTGTGGAAAAGGACCATTGTGCGACAAAAATGATCCAATAACCAACTGTATTTCAAGGCACTTCTAGATCAGTGGAGGTTTTATGGCTCAATGAGGAATAAATGAAGTTATATGAAATTTTTTTTCTTCAACTAGGGAAGGGTCAACTCCTACATGATCTACACTCTGATAACAATAGCCTACAGTGGAATGGGGAAACTAGTGGGATGGTATGACCAGTGCCATCTTCATGCATGGGCCCACCCCTGGGACCTCAGAAAACGAGTAGTTGAATTTTTTAGGTTGGCCCATGATATTCTAGCTACTTTAGCCAGTGCTCAATTCCCATATAAGCAACATTTGCCCAGGGCTTCATGTCTTAAGGGGTCATTCAAATATTACGTACGTCAGCATCAATGGGGGAAAGGGGTTTCTGATTTGCTGACTTTTGATGGGGGGGGGGGGTGGATGATGCTTGCATCATCAACCATCGCTTATAAAAATATGAAATATTTATTTATTTATTTATACAATATTGTTGGCCCTTGGGCCTATACAAGAGGATGCGATTGAGAATGACAAAGATATTGTTTGATGTTGGATAAAAAACTAGCGATAGAGGGAGATTCAACAATAGAGCTTGGGAGTTTGTTCCATTCACCAATGGTATGAGGAAAGAAGCTGTATTTAAAGCAGTCAGTGGAAGCAAAAATAGGTTTTATTTTAAGGGAATGGTCGAGTCTTCTAGAGATGTAGGATGGTTTGGCTAAGATACCAGAAATATCCATGTTGAACTGACCATGGAAAATTTTATAAAGCAATGTTATGTTAATCGAGAGATGAGACGAAGAGTAGAGAGAGGGAGGAGATGAAGTTCATTTTTAAGTTCGGACACAGAAATGAAAGATGACCAGCAGTCGTGAACAAATCGGGCGGATTTATTTTGAATAGATTCAAGTTTGTCTATATTACTGGAGGTGTAAAGGTCCCAGATTTCAGCGGCGTAGGAGAGGACGGGGGATATATAAGTTCGGTAACAGAGAAGTCTGATATCCCGAGTAGAGTGTTTAAGATTGCGGCGGAGGAAGAAAAGTTTGTTAAGACACTTCTGGTAAATGTAGTCGATGTGTTTGTTCCAACGTAGGTCGGCTGAAATAATGACACCAAGGTATTTGATATGTGAAACTTGGGATAACGGTAAATGATTGATGGAGTAGGAGTATTCAAGAGGAAGAAGTTTACGGGTAACTTTCATGTGAACCGTTTTTGAGATATTCATTGGCATTTGCCATAGGGAACACCAGTCGGCGATGGAAGCCAGGTTATGTTGGAGAAGTTCTTGATCAGATTGATGGTGAATGATACAGTAAATTACACAGTCATCAGCAAAAAGTCTAGTGGTGCAGTTGAGGGATTGAGGAAGGTCATTGATATAAATTAGGAAAAGTAACGGGGAGAGGACCGATCCTTGAGGGGTCCCAGACTTTACGGAGGCGGATGACGAGTTATGATCATTAAAATGAACAAACTGTTTACGGTGTTTTAGGAAAGCCTCCACCCAATTAAGTAATTGAACGTTAAGGCCAAGGCGGGAGAGTTTGAGAAGAAGTTTATCGTGGGGAACTTTATCAAAGGCTTTAGAGAAATCTAGGAATACGATATCAGTTTGTAGGTTTTTGTCAATGGCTTCAGAGAGGTCGTGGATGAAGAGGGCCAGTTGAGAGAGATTGTCTAAAGCCGTGTTGGTTGGGGAAAAAGAAGCTGATGGAGTCTAAGTGGATACAGATTTCTTTTGCTACAATATGCTCGAAGATTTTACAGCAGGAGGAAGTGATTGCTATTGGCCTGAAGTTAAGGGGATTGGAAAGTGAACCCGTTTTGTGGATAGGAATAATTTTATTGATTTTCCAGTCGTTCGGGAGGGTAGCAGAATTTAGTGAAACATTGAACAGGATTTTATATGGCAAATATTCTTAATGGCATCGTAATCGGTGCGCCAAAAACGAGAAGAATCTTTTGCTAGTTTGTGGGTAACTGAACTAATATTCTCCCTATTGATATGTCCCCTACAGAGCCACTTTAGTGATCTCTAAATGTTTCTCGGATCCAAGTTCTCTGGAGAACTGTGCCATCATTTAAGTGATCTGTGATTACGTCACATATCACTTATGTAATCTGGGAATATGCCACTGGGTAACTTGAATGAAATAAAGCCACACTGAGGACTGTTTGATTGCTCTAAAACCGTGCCACATCACTGAAGAAATCTCTAAATGTGCCACAGGTTGCTAAAGTGATCTGTGGATGTACCACGGGCCTACTTGAGTGATCTGAAAATGTGCCACGAGCCACTTAAATGCTCTGGAATTGTTAGGGTCATCTAAGCGATCTGTAAATTTGTCGCTTAGTTCATTTTCACAAAATTAGGTTTGAAGAAGCAGGCCACATCAGATAACCCTGAGGGCCACGAGTTGAGTATATATGTCTTACAGGGTGGGGCGAAATGAATTTCTTAAAAAGAAATTTAGAGTTCTTAGCCTTCAAATAGCATTGATTATAACAATATATAAAGGTATTTTCTACCGAATTTTTATTAAAAAAATTTTTTTTTTGCATGTCAGGAGGGGGGGGGGAAAGAGTCCCCCATGACATCCCCCCCCCCACCATGTCTCTGATCCCACTAATAAGTGTTAGGAGGCGGGGGGGGGGGGAACAGATGACAAAATGTTACCGACAAGGAATGGGTTCAAAAATAGATTAAAATGTGCTGACGTAATACTAGAACGGGCCCTAAATTTATTACATATTTTACTCAAATTGTTATAAATTTTATTTGGTAAAATTTTGGAAATCAAAAAAAAAAAAAAATCTAAGTCACATTGTACTATTTCTGAACTGCCCATTATAAACAAACCCTATTAAATATCTATTTTAATATTATACAAATGAGTAACAGACTTCACAAAGCATGACAAAAATATGTTTCAATGTGCCAGTCTTTTGTTTGATTCCTCAATTTCGTATCATTTTGATCGTAAAATGATTTATGAAATAAGAAAATTTGCATGTTTTTGATCAACATGAAATCCTCAAATCTCCATGAAGATTCTGTAACTTTCCTCTTAACGGACAAACCCTTCCCCTTTTACAATAAAAGTATGCATTTCAAAGCCCCCGATTAATGGTCACCCCCCTTCTTTTATGGACAAATGTTTTTGTCCCGACAGTGTTCATGGCTCTTAATTTTCTTGTACTGAAATGGGTATTCTACTACCTCTCTAATATTTGGTCTAACTTTTTGAAACACCCTGTATTGTTTTCAAATAAAAAAAAAATTCAGAAAGTGACAAAAAATTTATAAAATGAAAAATAATTTACACTCTTCATGTTTCCTCTTCGTTTCCAACCCTTTGCATATACTGTTTTGAATTTCAAAATTTTATTATATTTAATGTAATTAATAATATAATTTATATCATATAAAGTTTCATTGATTATAAAAGTTACCTCTTTATCAAATTGCAAAGTTTTTCACTTGCAATTTTTCAATTGCAAAGTTATAAATAGGAGGTTTTGGACAGTACGGTAAAAACCACGGTATTTACCATGGTTTTTACCGTACTGTCCAAAACCTTGCCAACCCTGTCTAAAATACATAAGGCTTGTGAATTGGATTGAAAAACAATTGTCACGAATGAACAATTTTGAAAGACCCAACCGAGGTAATCAGTTGGTGACAAAAAATAAATTATAGCCAAATTCGGTGCAACCCTACATACGGAATCTTAAGGCCCGTTTACACGAGACAAGTGCTTTAGTTGGTAACTTAATTTTAACTTACCGATTCTTCTTGAAAGTGTCCACACGATAAGTGCTAAATAGACGCTCATTGGATAATTTCTACGGAGGTGAGCGCAGTTAGCGCATGCGCGCTTCAGTCTATTCAAATCCACGGAGAGAGAGAGAGGCGCAGGAGAATAATAGTAATAATTTTTTTATTTATCTGGCATTCAGAGAGGTGCTTTTTTTAAAGCTCATAGCTTTCGTAACGGTGGATGAAGATGATCAGGTAGAACTTACGAATACTGTGATCAGAGTCACATTATACGATATTTTTTTCAAAGAATATAAATTTATTCACTTTCACTTACCCAAGAGGGGGAAAAAGAATACACAACATATAAACTTATGTAAGTCATCAAGAAGAAATATAAGATTTCTCTATTTCTCCTCTAAATTGTAAATATCGATTATATGATATTTTAATCAAAGTTAGAGAGGAGATAAATTATGAATTATGTAAGCCGAAAATATGGGAGAAGATTCTTGGCATTCGTAGGAAATTCTAAGGGTTAAAAATTAAATAAAAATTCATTAAACATAAAAATTATTTCTAAATTTTCGAAATGATTATTTTTTAATCTCTAGAGATGATATATGTTAAATATTTGATCATGTATTTTTACAACAGATGGCAGCAAATTTGTTCTGGACGAGAGAAATATTCGAAACCCCCCCCCCCTCTCCAGTTTTTAATATATAAATCCTCTACACCTGATATATATTTTTGAATCTTCAATTTTTTTTCAACTCCTGACATCACGTCGACAGGCTTTTTCCAACATCGAATAATTTTTAGCTTGTTTGTTAAGGTAATTTTCATTTCTATAGTTCAACAAACATTCACGGCGAAGATATTTTTCAACAAACTTGAAGGTTGTGTCCTCTAGCCACCTCACCATCCAATATTTCTGCGGAATTCTAGCGAAACTTCAGGAGACGACGGAGCATGAACAGGTTCACGCTTGAGATCAAAATAAACCCTTCCGTGAGAGAGCAAAAAGACCCCCCCGCCCCCAAAAGCGGCAGGTCACGCCCACTGGCGCATGCGTCTACTTAACCGGAAAAAATAGAACCGTTCGTATTCATTTACCAACTAAATCATTTGTGCACTTGCCAACTAAAGCCGTGTAAACGGCTCTTATCGTCTGCATATATTATATTGTACTTGGCAACTTAAAATTAAGTTGCCAACTAAAGCACTTGCCTCGTGTAAACGGGCCTTTAGTCAGGGCACTGAATTCACTCTTAATTCAACTGCTCTTTCTATACTATACACAGGGGCACTAAAATTAGTGCTTGCCCCCCCCACAAAATACCTAGAATGAGACGTGATCAAATTGCATAAAATCAAAATGTTTATGGTTGTCTTTACAGCCAAAGTAATTTTGAGGTTAATTATATACAAACCCGTACACATGTAAGGTTTTTCTTTTTTTGAAAGGACATTTTTCGTCAATGCCAGTGTCCACAAAACAGTTTTAATGCTCTTACAATATGAAACTTTAAATTTCAAAACAATTCTTCATAAAGAAGCCAGGAACTCTTCCACCTCTTTACGATTTTCGAAGGATTGAAATTTTTCATGGTAACTTTGAATGTGTAGTCCACTGAGGTTCCGGCACTTGAGTATGAACATCTTGAAAAACTGTGGATCCACAGTATCCACGCTTTCGATCATCAACGCCTTGAGTTTAGGACTTGGATTACCATGTACGAAGCTCTTGAGCATACCAGTGACATCGCATTTACAACCTCCGAGATAGAGATACTGCAAGGTGTGTTTCCATTTCACCACCGCCCGCTCAACTGACTTGAAGTTCTTATCTTTATCTGGGGGATCTTTGAGCTCTAAGTCGAGAATCTCGACTCTGTCAGACGGGATTCCAGAAATGTCACCGAATACCAAATCTGTATTCTCGTCCAGCTGCAGAAACTCCAGCTTCGTCGAGTTCTTCAGCAAACTGCATGCATCCATCCCGTGGAAGTTGCTCTCAAGGGCCCTGAACATCTTCAGGTTCCCGAAACCTGAGGAACCGTCATTCCATCCCTTGGTGATGAGATCGCAACTGGAAAATTCCAGGTCTCGCAGTTGGGGGCAACCACTTTGGAGCTTCTTTATAGGAAACACGACCTTGACCGAAATGAATCTGGGCCACATGTTCATGAACTTGAACCCTTCGAGTGACGAGCACCTGCTAGCGACCTGTGCGATGAACTGCTCCGTATCCCTCGGGTGACAGTAGCTCAGGTCTAGGTACTTCAGTTTCGGTCCGCACACGGCCAGGACCGGATCCAGCTCGTGGAGCGTTATGTTAACATGGTCGTCGCCGTGGACCCTTTGCAGTCTCAGGCGCTCTAGGTTCGGGCAGTGTTCAGCCACGGTCGCCATCATGCCCCGGTTGATGGTGTTCTCGGTCATGTCGAGGGCCCTCAGGTCTCTGATGTTCGGGAGCACCTTCGACAGGTCCCGCCTGTGGACGAAGCAGCATGGCAACTTGAGGCTGTGGGTGTGGACGAGGAATCCTCTGTTGGAGAAGGACTCCAGCTCCGCCCACGTGAGCTTTTCGATGTGTTCCCAGAGCGGGGACGCCGAGCAGAGCTCCTTCCACAGTTTGCACACCGGGGCGATGTTCCTCAGGAACTTGGCGCGACCCTCGGACTCGATGTAACGCGAGAAGATCTCCAGCAACAGCTCCGGAGGCAGCAAATCGTTGATTGTCGACATTGTTGAAAATAGTAATCCGAGCGTCCCCGCTTTTTCAGCACACGATAAACAGGTTCAAAGCTGCATCATCATGAGCTTCCAAGCGGCTTTGAACAGGTTCGACGGACACCACTACAACGTCTACACAAAAGTCAAGTAATGGTGTTTCCCGCGCACGGCGCTATTTACATTCGATTTAAAAAAAAACAGTTAGAGGGCCCAAGGAGCTATAGGGAAGAAACCAAACAACGTTCTGCCGGCAGAAGAGTACCTCTTCGTTCACACAGACGACAGGTGGACATTTACAAGAAATACCTGACCAAATGTCCCAGTTTTGAAAAGTAAAAGGGAGGGGGGCTGTTGAAATATTACGTCCGCAGATTTTGTAAGCCATTTTTGACCCTGTCAGCTCTGCAACCCCCCTACATCCTAAATCCGGGTTTTCCTAGGAGCAGGTTTTCTGTGCCGAGTGCAACGTGAATCACCAAGCGCGACACGCCGTCCACTCACCAATAAATTAAAATCAGTATGACTGTTTTCCTACAGAGGCACAACGCGGCTCACGACAGCGCTTTACGTCGGGCGTGATTAGCCGACTGCTTCAGCCGGGTTTTCCTAGGAGCAGGTTTCCTGTGCCGCGTGCAACGTGAATCACCAAGCGCGACACGCCGTCCACTCACCAATAAGAAAATCAGTATGACTGTTTCCCTACAGAGCGTAATGCGGCTCACGACGGCGCTTTACGTCGGGCGTGATTGGTGGACTGCGTCTGGAGAGTCAAATGCGTCGTGCGCTGCGCGTTTTGCCGATATTCTGTTCATATTCTTGTGTGTTTTCTTTCCTTTCCCTTCAAACTGGAGCATGCAAACGACAGAATAGCTGATGCCAAAGCCATATACAAGGATGACGTCACTCTCCGCTACCATACGAAGGTTTTTAACAACTGGCTGTTGCGAAGATATATTTCGGAAAGAGAAAAATTCAACTGCTCAGGCCAAGCTCACAAATGTCAGAAGTTGTGAGCTTGGCCTGAGTCTGGTCCGGCCGTCCATGTAAGGAGGTCCCTTTCAGTGTACACGAGCTCCAAGGAAAGATTGAGAGATTCTGTGCCTCTGTAGTCTAGTGCGTTCACCAGGAAAGTGAAAGGACGTGGGTTCGATTCCCCGCAGGAGCAGTTGAATTTTCTCTCTTTCCGAAATATATCTTCGCAACAGCCAGTTGTTAAAAAACTTCGCAAAGCCATATACTTTATATAGCCGCCCTGATCTGATGCGCCTCGCTAGGAAAACACAAACGCGTAGCGTGATTATGTAACTCGTTTCTGTCGGCGCGAAATAGTCTAATTCGGTTCACGCTGCGCAACAAATTCCCTTCAAATCGAAGCATGTAGACGACAGAGCAGCTGATGCCAGGGCTATAAAGCCTGGTTTTCCTAGTATTTGGTTTTTTTTGCACCGCGTGAACTGAGTTGTTCCATTGCACGTCGTAGGAAACGTGTTACATAATCACACTACGCGTTTGTGTTTTCCTAGCTTGGCGCATCAGATCAGGACGGCTATGTAGTATATGGCCCTGGCATCAGCTACTCTGTCGTCTGCACGCTCCAGTTTGAAGGGAAGGGAAAGAAAACACTTAAAAAAAATGAAGACAAGATCGGTGAAACCCGCGGCGCACGACGCTTTTGACTCCTCCAGAAGCAGTCAGCCAATAACGCCGGACGTAAAGCGCTGTCGTGAGCCGCATTGCTTTCTGTAGGAAAACAGTCGCATAGATTTTCTTATTAGTGAATAGACGGTTTGTCGTACTGAGTGATTCATGTTGCGCGCGGCACAGAAAACCTGCTCCTATGAAGACCCGGCTTTAGCAATAGGTGATCAGAAGCCAATCACGTTGTCCCGTTGAAATTAGCTGTTATGCCCTTTAACTCCCTTCTCTGCAGGGGGCTCTTTAATCTGAATCGCGAACTGATTGCCAGCTCACGAATTTTTATAAATTTCAGTTGAAACAATTTTTTATTCGGGATAATTGTAAATAATCTTAGATAATTTTTTTCTCGCCCTTTTCCTTGACGTCGAAAAGGTGATTTCTATTCATCATTTTTCTGAGGGTCCCCTTCATATGGTTCAAAGTCAGAGTTTCCCTAAAGGCACGTATACACTAGCGCGCGGATCATGCAATGAAAGCATTCGCAATTGGTTGTTCAGTAATTTGTACGGTGTTGTGAACGATTCTTGAGCTGTTTTCACTAGGCCCACCTGGAATCGGTTTTTTCAACGAACACAAAGGAAGTTTGTGTACCCACGAGCGGATTAGAACCGCTGCAGGGGGTCGTGCGTTGCAAGATTGGCTCGCTAGTATATACGCGCCTTTAGATTTGGTGATATTGAGCAAAACAACATATGCAATCAAAATTTTCGGGATATTTTTCAGTTCTAAACTACAGTACAAACATTGCAGGATAGGAAATCTCCGCTTCAGCTGCCCGAAACACCTTTCTATGGTAACGTTTTCTTTTTTCAGAAGGACATTGAATTTCTTTTCTACTCTCTGCTGCATTTGAGAATGGAGTCATCAGGCAAGGTTGTAGTTCATAGCCGACATCAGCCACTAGAACTGTGTCCTGCATTTTATGCATGGCTTTTCTGACCGTAGAATTTTTCCAGATTCGGGAGTCGTGAACAGATCCAGGCCAACTAACATCAACACTCGTGAAAATTTCTCTGCCATCACAAGTTGCTTGGATATTTGGAGTTTGTTTTCCTTTACGGTTTATGTACTCATCGCTATGGATTTTCGGTTTCAGTATTCCTACATGGGCACAATCAGTCACACCAACAGCTGTTGGAAAGCGATATTTTCTCTGCCATAATTCCTTTCCCCTCTAGTATTTGATCTTGCGTAGTGCAGAATTTTATTCAGCTATCGGCTTGCGCTGTTATACGGTGTACGACAGCACGTACAGTAAGCGATACTGTAACTTGTGAAGTGATACTGTAATTTTCCTTAGTTCTTTACAATACAAATTTGTATTGTTTCGGGAGGCTTATCGGCACGAGTTCCGAAATTCGTGCAGTTTATTTCCATATGTGAGTTAGATAACAACTAGTTCTTACAATACCTTATCGACAGTAATACTGGATAAAATCATTGTTAATGTGGTATTGTTAAAGCACAAGAATTACTTGTTTACGCGCGCGCGCACACACACATATATATATATATATGAACAAGACATACGAACAGATACATAAACTCAGTGCACCTAAGATGATCAACCCCACTCTGTTCAGAGCTTCTAAATTAATTATTACATTTCTCATGGGCGGGCATGCATATACAGTCAAACCTAGTTAGTGCATCACCCGGTTATCACGTCATTCCTCTTACCGGATCACTTTTTGGAAGTCCCAATTATCTTTATGCATGAATTGGCACAGCTATGGCTTACTCCGTTTAACGAGTCACTCCGCTTATCAAGTCATATTTTTGCTCTCCCAAGAGTGACTCATTAACGAGGTTTGACTGTATTTGCAGTTTCTTTTTTTTTTTAATTTAGGCATGGAGATTTCTTGGACGAAAGCTCCAACAAATGCACCAGACTTGAAAACTCGTTGCACCGAACTTCGTCAAAACTTCGGCGATGATCCAGGGGCTATGGCAGGGGTGTGAGAGCGGCCTATTAAAAACTGTTGAATTCATCTGCTCTTTTGAAATTTTATGAATGAGCTACAACTCGAAGGCATGTTTTCGGAAGCGAATTTACAACACATGGCCAGAGTTATTGTGCATTTTCAGTGCAAAGAGAAATGTTTGCATTATCTTCTCTTATATTTACGAATTAAAGAGTGGTTTCAAAGCAAAGGTAGAGGAAAAAATTACGATCCATGTACACTGAAATATCTCTAGACTCTGTTTCCACTACAAACAAATCAAAAGTACAAATTACTCAAATTTCTTGCTGGTAATTCAAGAATTATAAACTAAAAACACACTGAGTATTTATAATAATTCATGCTCTAATACATTTCTCAGAGTGATTTACAGGCCACTGCACATTATCTACAGGTCCCCCCCCCCCAGGTTATTTATATTGATTTGTACGAATGATGGTTTTTTTATACATTGTAGTGTTCATATAATTTCTGCATTCACAACTTCATTTTTCAATAAATGACCTCCAATGAAACATTTATTTTGTTTTCAACAGTGTCACTTTCAGGCTTGGCGGAATCATTCACGGCAGGAAGTTTCTTGAGCAATAAATTCGAAGATGAAGCCAGATTTTCACCAAATCGCAATGCTTTTCACTTTTCATACAGGTCTACCGCAGGCTGCAGACGCACGTGGCTTTAAGTAATTTTTTCAAGACCCAAGGAGACATCCAAAACAAAGGACCTCCACACAAGCAGACGACAGGTAAGATCGTAAAAAGTGAAATTTTCCACACTCCACTTTATAGTAATGTGCTGCCATCTGAACTCAAATTTAAAAGCGACTCATGTGGTGATGCTGGAGTTTAAAGTAAAAAGCTACATTCTTTATTCTGCTCGGTTCCTTATAAACAAAGCTCATAAACTGAACTGGAAGTTTAAACTAAAAGTTTGGTTATTTTATTTGAGCATAAGGAGACGTCCAAAACAAAGAACCTCTTAATGAGCAGACGACACACAAGAAGTCGGTTTGTTCGGTTCCCTACAAGCTAAACTCACAAACAGAACTGAAAGTTCGAACTACCAGTTCCGTTATTTTTTCAGGGCGCAAGGAGACGTCCAAAACAAGTAATCTGGAGAGAAGCAGACGACAGAGATTATATATTACAGGAGGAAGCATCCATGAGCCGTTAAAATCCAAAAACGGCTCCGTGGTATGATTGGCTGCCGATGATGTAACAAAAATGAATGGGTTACCGGCTGCGAGGGATTTGGTTGAAGAAAGTGAATTCGTAATTGTCATTCCATGACGAAAATAAACGGCCAACAAACAATACATTCTCTTTCGACTACTGTTGATGCGTTCAGAACGTGAAAGCACTCGGCTCAACACAAGGGCGTAGCGAGGGGGGGGGGGGACTTGGGGGGTCTGGTCAATACCTTCTAGAGCAGAGAGATACCTTCTCTCTAGAAGGTATTGGTCTGGTCCCCCCCCCCCCCCCGAAATGTGAGAAAATGACCGAAAAAATGGAAAAAGATGGCCAAATCCATTGTTCTGTCACTTTGGTCTCCTCTCCCCCCCCCCCCGAACGAAATTTCTGGCTACGCCCCTGGCTCAACATTCTTCGCAATCATCTGATTGAAAGCTATTGACATGAAATTGAATAGGAGCAGCATGTATTCTCATCGATCCTGGGTGAGTTGATTCGTTTGTTGAAATTATTCGTAATAAAGTGTCGAACTTCGATTTAACGAATTGTGTAAAACCGGCATTTCCATACCTTAAATTGAGAAAATTGTTTTATCGGGAGGGGAGGGGGCGACATTAATGCAGATATATGCACAGAAACAAAAATAAAATTGCAGGGCAGGGGCGTTCTAAGAGCATCACGGGCCCCAGAGGCGTACGCAGTGCCGGGGGGGGGGGGTAAGAACGTGGTCGTTATAACGTTTGTTCACTGTATTTCCATTAATTCATTTAATCTACGTAAACAAATATCTTTAGTATCTGACACATTTCTTCGTGGAAAGCAAACACAAAGCTAAAACTTTTTTTTGTTCACCCCACCACGAAATCGCCAGTGGCAACAACTTTAAAATGACTGGAAATGGAAATTACGCCAGAACCTTAACCCTTTAAGCAGTTTTTAAAGTTTTCCCGATGTGCATCGCAATTGCCACTTATGTTTATAAAAGTGTGCTAAAAGAACCCGAGATATTTCGGGGTGACCAAAATAAAGTAGATCAAGATTAACAAGATGTCTCAAGATTGCTGCTGTAAGGGTTTACTGTGATTTTTGTGGGGCCAAGTGTGATTTTGCTGCTCCCACCACTAGAATTTGATTAATGATTTTGCAACTGTGTTTTTTTTCCCATGTAAAATTAGCGGCCCTTCTGAATTTTGTTGCCCCCCCCCCCTCCCAGTTCTGGTCCGAGTTGTGTTTTGAAATACGTGATTTTCTTTTTTTGTAGATCTTGATCTTTGGAAGGGCAGTCAAAATATTTCTATCAAAAGCAGCATCAGAATGATACAAAATGAACGTGGGAGACCTTTGTCTGTCATAGGTCAGGAAATTTCACCAGAAGATGCACTAGCCATAGAGGTTGCGAAAGTCAGGGTAGCGGAAAGATGAATGTCTAGTGTCCTGCTGAAATAATATTATTTGAAAGTTCAGGAATCAAAGTACAGCACTGGCAAAGTCACTTTGGGCAAACCTTTGGCTCTTACCAAAGCAGAGAGGTAAGAAATTGTGATTCTTCTCCCTTCCTTAATGCATCTTTTCTAGTTATTGAGCTTATACCTAATATATAATGACATGTTGGTAGCAATGAAGTCATTAGCACGCTAACCTACATTTTTCTATATTCAATTGTGCCTTCTTTTTTTTTCAAAAATGTTATAACCATGAAAACTACAGAAACAATCTAAAAATCAATGTTATATTAGAAATAGTACCATGGGCCCCCTCCACCAGGGGCAGCTCGAGCTTAACTGCGGCCTGGGCGCAAAGCCTTGTGTGCTGCCCCTAAAGAAAACTCTTGCGAGAGAGGCTGACATTAGGGTTTCTAAATTCCTGACATTTTTGAGCCTCCGGGAACAGGATATTGTATTTCCAGACAATTTGGGAAATCACTTATTTACAGTGGAACCCTGTTTATATAACTAATTTATAATACTTTCTCATTTATATTACGTTTAGGTTTAGCCTCAATTATTCTCTATACTTTTTTAAAAAAAGTTATATTTCATTTATGCATCATATAACTTCAACTACACTATGTTTTCACTCCGATTTGAATCCCAAATTTTGGCAAAATTATCATTTCACTCAATTGATGTACATGGGATTTTTTTGAAATCTCACTTTACATATTGTGTATGTAAAACACTGCAATTAGATAAATAATTAGATTTTTATACACCTTAGGTTTTGGTTTATGACACTTAACAATAAATGGCAAAATATAATAAAATTTTGCAATGATACAGTCAATAAATTTTTAGAAATAGTGTTTTAAACCAAAGTAAAATGTCAGAAATAACATTCTTCATAAAACGCCGTTAAAATTTTCATTCACAGATTACATGATGTAAGAACCAGGGTTGGGAACCAGATTAACATGTTTTTATATTTTGAATTATAATTACTGAGCACAAAATATCTATTTTGATATTTTAAATTTTCTGATCTACCCACAAAATTTTATTCCATATAAAATTTCTCGTGTAGCATCTGTTAATACACTAATTGTGCTCATTTATTCTCACCTAAAAATTTCATATAAATCCAGAGTTTTAACAAGTATTTTTAATCAAAGAACTGACAGGACATGATGCCCATTGCATATTTAGATACAGCTTCAGTCAAAAAAACCATTGCATTATAAATGCTAGTAAATATACCATATCATAGTAAAAAAAAACTTATCCTTACTCATGCACTAAGCTACAAGAGTTTCTTAAGCATCATATACAAGCCAGCACTGTCAAATTAGAGAAAATTTTAGTCCTACAATTTATTATTTTGATTGCTAGATATATTCTAATGTTATGCATAATAAGGGTATCGCTTTGAGTATCAGTGATTATTTAGATAATTTAAATAATAACAGAAAACAACATTACATATATGATGTAAAAGAACTTTTTTAAATACCTCTCTGTTATGAAAAGAGTACAGCAGATGATTTATATCAATACACATATATAAGCAGTTAAAGAAATTTTGGAGGATCAAGAATATCATCTTGGATTGAAGAATATTAAATCATTCCATAGTTTTTCGTTCAGCATTTATGCTATGCTTTATTAAAAAGTGTATATTTATTAAAAGTGTATTTGTAAGAAAGAAAACATATATTGTCCAAAATAATTCTTTAGAGTAGAAAGTTATTTTACAATCATATTAAATATTTATTCTTTGTATAACAGTCACTTTGAACATTACATGTAATTAACATGTGCATTTCCAATGAGAATTTTTATATTGAAAAGCAATATTTGAGGTTTTTGATGTGAATGTGTTTAAACCGTCAAAAACTTGCCAATCCTGGTAAAAATCCTGGTTAAAGTGGGCATAGCTTCGGTTCTAAGCGTCAAAGGCCTGGTTTGGAATCACAAAAAATGGGGTTTTCATAAAAAATGAAGAAAAAAACAAACCAATATTTTTTCTTCCAAAATGAGGACTCGTATAGCTTCTGATAACAATAACCAATTGATAACTATAGCCGAAAAAAACCCAGAAGCCAAATGATGATCTTGAGTCCTACTTGGTCAAACAGGATACATGAAAACAGGGCAACTCCATTTTACATATATCTCAGGGCTTGACAAATCTCAGTCGACGTGGTGATTATAAAATAGGTAAATGGTCGCCTGAAATTCATGTGATTGTTAAAATGGAGCCTAAGGGTGGCACAGAATTTTCTGATTTTATTGCAGTGTGCCTTTCTACATCAGGAGGAGTCATTAAGTCTCTGAAAAGTCGAAAAACATCATTTAGGACTGTTTTGAGGAAAAATCATGCTGGGTTTTTCCCCTTTAAGCTAAAATCTTTTTTTTTTAAATTCAGTCATGTGTTTAATTTATGTACTGTATGTGTTTCATAGATCCCTCGAGACAGTCTTTCAAGCAAAAACTGGATTTGGATGAGAATTTGAAGTTTCTTTTTTTGATCTTATCTTTTGTGTGCCTGCATTGCCTGAAGTTCATTACAAAAGCAGCTTCACACGTCCATGGATTATAGCAGCTAATAATATTCAGATAGCCTATCGATGTCATGTGCAAGCAAAAATCATCATCCAGAATACAGAAATGTTTGTCAATGGGGGTGGGGGGTGTTACATTTTTTAATCTCCTACAAAAGTATGGGTTAAACCTCAGCTTCTAAATGGGGGAAAAAAAATAACAAAAGCCGTAAGTCCTGATAACTATCAATTAACTTTTGCCTATGTTACAATATTGGTCCATTCTATATTTTATATTAGTGATTGATAGCAATATCCAAATGATAGCATTATGCATGATTTCAATGAACCGCGTCCACTGTATTGTGTAAGAATTATTTTGGCCTCCTCCGATACCCTCCACCTCCCTTGTCAGCAAAATTTTAAATATATTATAATAATGATTTCAAATATTTTCAGAAAAAAATATTACAAAAGAAAACACCTTTTACGTGCTATTGTAATCATTTTCAATTAATTTAAATCATTTTTTTAAAGGTTGGTAACTCTTAAAATTTTTTCTGTAGGAAATTCCTTTCCCCTCTCTCAGAAGTCAATTCTGCTCAAGTATATTATAGCACGTTATTTGTTCCATGCATGATGCTTAGGTGAAAATGAGGTTTCACCTGTTCTGCCATCTTTTTAAAACTATCCCATCTCTTTTGGAACACCATCTGTTTGCTCACCGTCCTTGCTTGAGTTAAAAACCTATTCCCAGCATCAGTCCTCGCTTGGGAAATTTCCCTGTTGTGGTCTTTCAGTTTGTATTTGTATTATTAATTGTTAAATGAATGTTTTTTCATCATAACTGCTTGTCTAGTATTTTACAATTGTTTTCATTCTCTTTTCAGATAAAATGAAAGCTGGGATCTTTCTCCACAAAACACTAGATGATATCAGAGATTCATTAGTTTCAGTTCTGGAAATTAAACATTTAATCACCAAAAAGACAACATTCAAAAGGAGTTTGACACTTTTATGCTAAGAAAGTAGAAATGATCAAAAGTTTAGAAAGTCCTTTGCATGTGCATAGTGGCTGCAATCATACGTATTGTAAATGAACATTAGTTGATATTTTGTCATCAATAAATACTTCAACTTTGATTTATTTATAAAAATGGTGTGAAATTTCCATTGAACTCTCAAGACTTGCTAGGATTTGGAGCGGAGGTGCTTTTGAACTTTTTCTAAACAAGTCTGATTCCTATATTGCTTTTTCGGCAATAATGGTAGCCTATACAAAAAAAATGTTATTACCCTTTCAGACCTTGAATTCAATGATAACACACCTACAATCCTTGAAGTCAGGGCTGAACTCACTAAGTTAAAAAAAAAAAAATCTACAGTGAGAAAAAGTTTACCACATTTGTGCTTTCTGGGATCCAAGTCAATTAGCTCGAGAAAAACGCCAGTGACACAATATTTCTTGCACTGTCTTTACAGCAGGGGGGCCACTAACTTTTTTCCCATAATATTTAGTGCAAAGCAATGTAAAAATAATAGGTTGCTTGTTTTCCCATCCAAGCCATCATTCCTCTAGTGATTAAAGCACAAAACTTGGGTGAAACCTGATAATGTGACCGCATACAAACAAACGAAATTTTGAATGGCTCAATTTATTTGTGCAATATTTACAATACTTCAAGTGTAAAACCAAAGCATAGAAAGACTGGCACCGAAGAATTTAATTTGATAGTTTGTTGTTCGAACAACATTTCATTTTGTGTCAACGTCTGTTTTCCAGCAATTAAAAAAATCTGCCAAATTACTGATCTCCCTGTTGGTCTCTGCTCAGTAGCGTACACAGGATCTTCTTAAGGAGAGGTGCTCATTGTTTTTCACCGCAAAAAAAAAAAAACACCGATAGCTTGGGGAGGGCATATAGGTTCCCTGAGCACCCCTCCCCCCCTTGCGTAGGCTTCTGCTTGGGGGTTTTGAACCCCATCTTGCGTACGTCAGCGGTTCTGCACTTTTTTTTTTAGTATGTTGCACATTAGTACAGCATACTCAGTATATATATAATTATGAAAACTAATTAAAAATATGAACATATAATAAATAAAAAATTATGAAAATTTAGAATTGTAAGAGATACATTATTAAAATCTAATGTGAGAGTTAATTATAACCCCATTGTTGAAAATTTAGAATGAATGAAAGAAATACGCAATTGAAAATTTATGACAAGTAATTATAAAATTGTATTTTTGAAAACATTTTGAGAATCAGTAAAAGCCTTCAATTGTCCATCAGTGCCGGGAGGGGGGCCATCCCCTCAAAACCTAAGAAAATGACAGAGATATATGTTATAATATGGTATATTCGTTTGCTCTCTATTACTCTGTCCCCTCCCCTCAAAAATAAATTTCTGGACAGGGCCGCAACTATAGATGCTTAGTTAGCCGATGCAAGCACGCATTTTGGTGCCTCGTCCTTCTAATATTGAAGGTGGGGTTAATAGATTATATTTGCGCCCCCTCTGGTCCGGGGCACCAAATCCGTTTGCTGCCCTGGTCCTGGGGTCCATTTGATCTAGTGGCTCTCTTATTGTTAAAACACTATACTGATAAGAATCATGACGAAACTTTTTTCGCTTGGAAATGAAAAAAGTTTAGTCCGTGTGATTACACGGACCAACCGGAATCTTGCCATTGGCCCTTCGCTTCAACATTACTTTAATGCAAGGATACTCAATCTTTAGGAGAGCGCGGGCCACTTCCTCGTTGATTTGAAAATGTGTCACGGGCCACTTAGTTCATGTGGAGATGTGCCGTGGGCCACTTGAGCGATCTGGGGCTGGGCCACGGGTAACGAGTGATATGTGGAACTGCACCGCAGGCCGCTTCCGTGCTCTGGAACTGTGCCGCACATCACTTAAGTGATCTGTAAATATGTTGGGGGTCACTTGACTGATTTGTAAATGTGTCGCGGGCCACTTGAGCGATGTGAACTGTTCCAAAAGCCCCTTAAGTGATCTAAAATGTGCCGCGAATCACTAAAATGATCTGGAAATGTGTCGGGTTCGCTCAAGTGTTCTAGACCATGCCGCAGGTAAGTAATCTGTGTATATGTCGCGGGTCACTTGAGTGATTGATGTTAAACTGTTCCAAGAGCCATTCAAGTTCTCTGTAAATGTGCCACGGACCGTTTAAGTGTGCTCTGGAACTGTGCGGCGGTCACTCAAGTGATCTGAAAATTTTTACAAAATTAAGTTTCAGGTCGCAGGAGACATCAGATAAGTCCGAGGACCACAGTTGGCCATGGTTTGAGCATGGTATGAAACAACAGCACAGTAGTATTGAATGCAACCAATATCTCAAAACGAGAAATTTCATGGATGGGAAATTTTCATTAGAATTTAAAAATTCACGGTTTGAAAAAAACTTTTTTCTCTCGAAGACGAAAATCCACAAAATGCGTATTTTTACTAGAAATGACGTGATAACGGGGGAAATTTTGCAATCTTCTGAGTTCTATGTAACTTTGTCCCGTAAAATACAGATTACATGGTCGTAAGATTTCCAGATACAGTTCTGTTTTGAAAGATAGCAACATAAGGTCATCTTGGCGACTTGTTTCTAAGATGGAAAAGTATAATTTCTTGCCAAATATGATAAACTAATGAAACCACATTAGTACGTCTATACTGACGTCACTCCTTCATCAGCCAATCATATCACTGAGCCGTTTTGGGTTTTAACGGCTCGTGAAGCATATTTTCCGATGGGCTTGAAATCCTGATAATGAATCATTATTATGTTCACATGAACAGTTTTGTCACTGCGTTACGCAATGACAAAACCCGTATATACCGGGTGACTCGAAATGTTACGCCGTCCGCCAAAGCAGTTTTTTTTGCCTTGTCGCATTTGCAGCGAATTCACAATGGCACTAACAATTTTAAGGGAATTAATTTAATACTTTAGAATACTTTAAGACATTCATTTTTAAAAATATTGTTGGTGCTGCTATCTACTTTCAAAATTAGAAGTGCCTTACGTGGTGATGGCGAAGCTGGGGTATAAAAAAAACTAAATTCTTCATTCAGCTTCGCTCCTTGTAAACAAAGCTTATAAACTGACCTGAAAGATCAAACTCCCAGTTCAGTAATTTTTTCAAGATCTAAGACCTTTGTCCAAAATAAAGGACCTCCACGCAAGCAGACGACAGGTAAGATCGTAAAAAGGGAATTTTTCCACACTTCTCTTTATAGTAATGTGCTGCCATCTAATCTCAAATTTAAAAGTGACTCTTGTGGTGACGATGGAGTTTAAAGTAAAAAACTACATTCTTTATTCTGCTCAGTTCCTTATAAACAAAGCTCGTAAACTGAACTGGAAGTTTAAACTGAAAGTTCGGTTATTTTATTTGAGCATAAGGAGACGTCCAAAACAAAAAACCTCTTAATGAGCAGACGACAGACAAGAAGTCGGTTCCCTACAAGCTGAGCTCATGAACGGACCTGGAAGTTCGAACTGCCGGTTCAGTTATTTTCTCAGGGCACAAGGAGACGTCCAAAACAAGTAACCTGGAGAGAAGCAGACGCCAGAGATTATATATTACAGGAGGAAGCATCCAGCCACCACGACTGCAGCGACATCAAATGCAAGGAAATCACGTGACTCGGTCAAAACAAACTTCCAAGCAATTTTTCCAAAGAAATGTGCAGTTCGGTCTCTGAATATTGGGTTTTAAGGATTAAAAAAAGGATAGAGAACTCATCTAAAGGTGAAAAAAGATTAAATTATTTATTTCATTAATACTGGAATCATTTCTTTCATTAATTTTCTGGATTTTCCTTCGTTAATTCTGGAAATTTCCTTCATTATTTATTGAATTTTCTTTCATAAATTCTGGAATTATTTCCTTTATTAATTATTATTTCTTTCATTACTTCTGGAATAATTGCTTTCATTACTTCTGGATTTGTTTCTTTCATTACTTCTGGAATAATTGCTTTCATTACTTCTGGATTTGTTTCTTTCATTAATGCTGAAATTATTTCTTTCATTAATGCTGAAATTATTTCTTTCATTAATGCTGAAATTATTTCTTTCATTAATGCTGAAATTATTTCTTTCATTACTTCTGGAATAATTGCTTTCATCAATTCTGGATTTGTTTATTTCATTAATGCTGGAATTATTTCTTTCATTGATTCTGAAATTATTTCTTTCATTGATTCTGAAATTATAGCTAATTAATTCTGGAATTGTCTCATTAATTTTGGAATTGTCTCTCATTAAATTTGGAATTGTCTCTCATTAAATTTGGAATTATCTCTTTCCTTCATTCTGGAATTATCTTTCATTAATTTTATTATTATATCTTTCATTAATTTTATTATTATATCTTTCATTAATTTTATTATTATATCTTTCATTAATTTTATTATTATATCTTTCATTAATTTTATTATTATATCTTTCATTAATTTTATTATTATCTCTTTCATTAATGCTGAAATTATCTCTTTCATTAATTCGAGTCACGTGATGTTCGACGAAAGATGTTGGGGGGGACACCCTTCTCATCCACTGAGCTATAAGGTTTACTTATAGCTCAGTGTTCTCAGCACTGCAAAGGCGGAGACTGCTGACGTCATACTCTCTCCAGTCGGGGCTAGAACTCCTTAATACACGTATATGAAGGCGTCTTAGTCGGGGCTATAGCCAGAGCCACTACAATAGGGCGACTATCCAGTCGCCTTAGTCGGGTCCACTGAGCTATAAGTCGGGCTAAGACGCCGTATAAAGGGGTTCTAGTCGGGGCTCGTTATCCCCCAAAGCCGCTTGAAAGGTCTCTTAATGCAGCTTTGTTATCCCCGCTTTCCAGTAATATAAGCTCGACGGAGGCTTGATTTATATACTGTTGGTGCTGCCATCTAATCTCGAAATTTCAGGCAACTCGATTTTATGCGGAAAAAAAATTATTTCTTTCCACAAAAAAATTCGGACAATATGGATGATCGAACAAATAAGTGAAAATACGGATTATGTGGTCTTCAGATAGGGTTACCAGATTCAAAACTGAAAAAGGGAGGACGCCTGGTGCGAACCTTAGGCAGTACCGTCTCAACGCATGCCCTCCCTCACCCCGGGCCGTACCCGAAGGGCCTCATAAAAAATATGACAAGAATTTATGACTGTTCAATATGGTTCGAGCCACGATCAAGTGTCAGCACTTGGACCATGATAATTATTATTAATTATATATAAATTTTGTAAAACAAATTTAAACGCCATTCCCTCTCAATGGATCCTGTTTGATTACGATCCAGACTATCAACGCGTTCCTGAAATAATGAAAAAAAAATGAATATAATAGAAAATATGCATTCTTTTTGTGAATAAACATTTCCCCTTCAAGATTTACGTTCGTAACTCGAAAAGTTTGAAGTCGGGGAGCAACTACATAAAATGTTTTAAGAGGGGCCGCAAACATTTTTTTTTTCATTGGGCCGTGAAATTCTCGTAAGCACGGACCTGTCTCCGATTTTTGAATTTAATTTGATCATTTTTGTCGCACCACGGTCATTTTCTGCACACGAGGGCTAATTAGACCGGGACCTACAATTTATTGCCGATTCCGAACGGCAGGCTTGTTTTTTATACAGGTTGGTGCACTAACCCCTCGACCTCGATGAGGGACTTTTTGAATTTAAATATCTCAGGGAATAATGCAGTTAAAAACATGTAATTTGTTCGTTGGGCTGAGAAGAGAAAGAGCAACAACAACTGTCTAATTGGAAGTTAGAGGACGGGGAAAGGGATCGTATAAAAATTTAAATTTTCTATTTTGTGTACACTGTATTTTCATCTTCAAAACTCGCACACGGTGATCTCTGGTCACATTTTGAGAATTTTCAAAATTAGAACCATCACTACGACGAACGGTTGATGAGATAAAGGCTGTAACAACACTTCAAGAAGAAACCATTGAATCTTAGAATGGACATAATATTACCGATAGGCAGGGCCGCAACTAATGGGAAGCAGGCGGGTCTGGTGCCCCGAGCGCATCACAAAAGGGGGCGCAAATTTAACCATTTAACCTATCCTTCAGCATTACGATGGGGTTGCCTAAATGAGTAGTAGCGCCGCGTAACCAAGTTTCCAGTTGCGGCCCTGCCTATAGGTATCTCATTTCTGATGAATCACCGTTGTATTGGGTATTTTTTCTTTTAGATACATTCTCAAGTTTGTAATTTACACCTGATATCATTTCTTTTATTTCTGTAGATCAAACTACACAGTTGATCCACTAATAACCCCCACGAAAATCATGTTCTTATTCTGTAGAACTTGGTTTACTGCATGGGCCAATCTGGGCACTTCTCCGGGGTGTCAAGTGACAATTAGATCTGGTTCCGATATGCAATATAGGTAGGTAGGAATTTTTAGCTATAGGTAATAGTGCCTCTCTCAGAAAAATCGCTTTGTATGTGGACGTATGATAATGTTAAGATAGCCCTGGGGGCGTACTTTATGAAAGTTGTGAAAAACTAATCGAAAAACTCAACAATGATGTGAAGTCTAGTTTGCAATATTATTAGTTTCTCATCTTTCGTGCCATCCCTTGTGATGATGATCCTCAACATATATAATCAAGTGTTCTTAAAATTTTAGGATCTTCTATCGGATGATCGATGTTGAAAAGAAATTGTACATTAAAAAAAAAAACACGATTTGATATGTTTTTGTGGTGCCCCTTTAGCAGTGGTGCCCTAAGCACGGGCTTATTTCGCTTAATGGTTAATCCGGCCGTGGAAATGTTTCATAATTAATTCAAGATTCAACTAGCTCCGTTAGTTAGAAATCCTCTAGTTATGCATCATTTCTCTCAAATCATACGGAATATAAGAAGAAAATGATTTCACATATTTTAAAATCACGTAACTCTCACGCCTAAAACACAACACGAAATTATGGCGCCAAATGTCGTCTGCTATTTCCCACCGATTTTTTGTAATTTACATTTCTTTCATTTGGTTGCTTATTCGTATTTAAAAACATTACCACAAATATGGTTTTGAAAAATTGAATACACAAAATAATTAAATTTCACTTACTTCTCACGGACAAGCTCCGTTTCTCGGTGAGAACTTGGCGCTAAGGCAGTTCACGATCTATTTCTCGCATCGATGTTTATCGCGCAGGAAAGCGGTGATCTGTAATTACGCGTCGAGAGTCACTTAACTGATCCGGGAAGGGGTTGAGGAATACATCTGTGTTCTGAAACTGCGAAGCGATCGCTTGAGTGATCCGAAAACGTGTTGCGCCACTTGAGTGATCTAGAACTGTGCGCGGTGATTTTTAAATGTAAACCGTGGGTTGCTTGAGAGTGATCTGGGAACTTTACAGCAGGCAGTGCCGTCTTAACGCATGGGCCCGGGGGCCTCAAGGGAAGAGGGGCCTCACTGGAATCAGAACCGGCTGAAATTTTCGAAAATTCGTTGGGTATGGCCTCTAGAAAATCACTTGGCCCGGGGGCCCACGATGCTCTTAAGACGGCCCTGACAGCAGGATGACTTAAGTGGTCAGGAAATGTGCAGCAGGCCACTTAGGTGATGTTGAATTGCATCGCCGGTATTTGTGAATGTATCGCGGGCTATTTAAATGATATGGGAATCGGGGCCGAAACTGGGGTGGGGGAGTAGGCGGATCTCGTGCCCCGGGCGCTAGACCCGAGGGGCGCAAATTTCATTCTGAAACACCTCCTTCAACATTACAAGGGGGCATCAAAATGCGCACTTGTCCCGGGTGACCAAGCATCTAGTAGTGGCCCTGGGGGGGGGGGGGCAGGTGGTTCTCGTGCCCCGGCCGCTGGACCAGAGGGGGACACAATTTTAGTATGAAACCTCTCCTTCAACATTACAAGGGGGCGCCAAAATGCGCACTTGCCCCGGGTGGCGAAACATCTGGTTTCGGCCCTGACGGGAATACGTCACGGGCCCTTCAAGTGATGCGGAACTGCAGAGTGGGTCACTGAAGTGATCAGGAAAAAAAAGGAGTCCGTCTTAACATGTGGGCACAGGCATATTTACAGAGAGGAGAGATATAGCGGGCTGTAGCCCAGGGTGGCAAGTTCGAAGGGGCGGTACATTTGAGCAATGGGTTTTTAACACTAGAACCGCGCGGCACTTTCGGTATACCTAGAACCGCGGACTTGGTCAAATTGACCCAAACTTTGAAAAAACAGTGTTTCATAGCGAAAACAGGATATTTATTTTTGGTTTCTGGGTTTCTTCCTGCTCTTAATCAATGTTGTTTAATTGCGTATTCATAATGGAAAATTGTATTTATTTATGAATATAAAATGGGCTTCAAAATTAGCTAAAAAATGACGTAATTCAGTAAAAATAAGATTTAGTATACATTATTTATTCTATTCAGTCCAAAAAGATTTTTCAGTAATCCCATAATATGATAAAGATGTAAAATAAGCGTGTCAAATTGAGCATGAAAAAATCTATAATATGATTCTGTCCAAGGGAGTAGCGAGGGGGACCCCCCCCCCCCGAAATGTGAGAAAATGACCGAAAAAAGGGAAAAAGATGGCCAAATCCATTGTTCTGTCACTTTGGTCCCCCCCCCCCCCCATCCCGAACGAAATTTCTGGCTACGCCCCTGATTCTGTCAAATAAGTATTGATTCTTACTGATAGTGGAATTTATGATGAGCAGTTGAGCAATTTCTTTTTTTAATATTCTTGCACATTCATCGCATGTTGAAGTTGCACATCCCATGCAAAAATTAACAGTTTTGTTTCTACATTTTTATGTTACCTGACATATCAGATCGTTTATTTTTATTTATTACTTTATTATTTTGGTCGCTCACGAACAGTTACATGATCAAGAGCGCACGAACGTTTTCTTTTGCGCAAGGGCAACACGTATGATGAACGCAGTTGTTCAATAAGATTTTAGAGGAACTGCTTTCAAAAAATAGTTCTGTCCTTCTGTACTGCTCTACACAAAATACAGGAATATTTTTATAGTGAGATCCAGGATATTATAGAAAACGTTTATGATGCCGAATATTTTCTAGGCATTTGATCGCTACAACTACGATCGTTACACTTTGTTGAATTTTAGTATGAAATAGTTTCTGTGTGTGTGTGAGGAAGCTTTTTGGGGCTAACTGCTTCCGATATCGACTGCCAGATGAAGCGTGCTGAGTAATGAAAAACTTATATGGTTCTTTCCTTGATAAATTGCCATTGTGGCATCATTGTTCTATACACAACTGTTGTTTCACTATCTTTATTGTGTGAGATAATATTGCTCTTCGATTTCGTCTCATCGTCTCTACTAAGCTCCTATTTCTTGGCTTTCAGCATTTGAGCCAGCTTCAGCGTAGTGAAAAGAGGTGTCGGTTGAGGCATTTCTGCCCTTGTTCTCAAATGGCTTGATCAGTTGCATCACTATGTGCTCTGAAAGAGAGATTCGTTGGACGATGATACTTTCCAAGGTTTTGAAATCCATGCAAAACATATTTGGTGCAAGCCAGAAGTTTACTCTTTTTCTGTGACATCGTTTGCCTACAGAAATTTCAACTACACGTTTTTTCTAGAGTTAAGCTTCTACTCTCCCAAAATCTTCATTGAGTCCCGTCAGAATTCCAGGTATTCAAGTATACAAAGGAAAAAAATATTTAGCTCTACTTGCCATTCCTAAATTGAAAAAAAGATAATCTGCTCTCACAATGAGTTGGCCTTGACCTTGAAACACCTTTATTCTTCACTATCTTCATGTACAAATACTTTTTAGAAAGGGCAACCACTTCCAAGAAAACTCTACACCCCTTTTTTCCCATAGAATAGTACGTTGGGTCAAAATGGTCCAAACCGCGGTTCTAGGTATAAGTGCTTATAACTCCGAAACACGAAATGTGAAGATAATAAAATTTTCGTGAATTAATATTCATATAATATCATGAAAAGTCACGAAATTTGTTTAACATCTGCGTGTAAGTTTTTGAGATAAATGAAAACGAAGGCGGTTCTAGTGTTAAGGAAATTCGTAGAATTGGGGAGAGGCAGCAAATTCCGTATGGTCCATAGGCGATGAAACGATCAAACTGCCTCTGCCTAAGGGTCAGTGAGTGACCCAAGAGCGAGTGAGCAAGAGAGTTTTCAAGCATGTGAATGACATAAAGCAAGCGTGTTGAACATTTCGGTTATAGTGCGGGCCATTTCATTGATTTGAAAACGGATCGCGGGTCACTTATGTATTCTGGGACAGAACCCAGGTTACTCGAATGATGAAAGGGGGGGGGGGGGCTGTCAAGTGGTGTAGGGGGGGGGGAAGGCACAGAGAGCTGTGAAAAAATCATAGACAAGGAAATAAAGCTTTTAAGCTTTTTTTTTTTCAATAGCAATTTCCAGGGAAAAATTTGACTACTGTACTTTCAGAATCCAGCAGGGCTATCTATCTATATGTGAGGGCCTTCTCAACCCATGGGCCCCTTTGCCATGACCCAGGGTACCATATCCAAAGGGAGCCTACAGGATGGGATCTAGTACTATGATTTTCAAATTTAAGAATATCTATGGCACATAGATATAAGTAAGTTGTTACTTTTAAAGCTAAATATACTCCCCCCCCCCAAAACATCACTTTGCCCGGGGACCCATGATGTTGACACGGCCACGTAGATAATATCCACACAAGAAAGAAAGCTCACTAAACTCTAGCCTATATGATGATGTGTCGAGTAGGTCAATTTATTGTTGAATCGTTTGTTGTACAGATTCCACACAGATATATTTTTCCCTTATAATTCGGTTCTTGGAAGGGATGTTCACCCGCCTTCTCTGCTCACCACGCCCTGCTCTCCTTAAACCACCAAGTCGACAGAACTTCAGACAAATGATCGCTAGGACGAGATAGCTGCAGTAGAGTAAACCACCACAGGTCACCTGAGGATCCACAAGTAGATGATCGTTAATGTAAAAGAGAGCTGCACGCGGGGCGGGGCGGGGGGGGGGGGGTTGATCACAGGAGCCGTGGATGCCAGAAAATTTTGGAACTTCCCTTTTTTTCCCCAAAGGTTTCCACCCATATCGGAGTGTGTTTTTAACAGTTAATAAAACCAGCATTGTTTACCTAACGTTTTCCCGTCCATGGATCCCATTTGGGCCATAGTTTTTCCTCGTCCTCCCTCATCAAGAGCAACCCTCCCCCCCCCCCCGAGGTTGAAGTGAAGGTTTACGTGTGGGAAAGGGAGATTATATGCAGCGCCGTCTCAACACTATGGGCCCTCGGGCAAAAAAAGCTGTTTCTAAGGCCCTTACTACTTAGCTGAAAGCTACAATTTATATACGTATCTTACTTACTCTTGCAAATCATGGTAGTCAATCTCATCATGTAGAGCCCCCCCCCCCCCATGACATCAGGATTAGGGCCATGCCTGGATAGGGGGCCCCATGTCTTCAGATGGTCCTGGTTTTATGTAGGGCCATTTCAGCAGCAGCCCCCCCCCCTGCAACTGTGCGGTCGTTTGGTCATCGTGAGGGACTCTCGTCTTGACGATCCAGGTTCGAACCCCTCCAACGGCACAGTGGTGGTCTGCTGAAGTTGATTATCGGCGGTTTTCTATCTCCAAGGCACCAGTCAGCCTCCCGTTTAAAAAAAAGTCTCTCCATACAGAGCAGGCAGACCCGCAATCCGCTGTGGTCATAGTGATGGACTCGCATCGCGAGGTCCCGGGTTCGGACCCCTCCCCCCATCCCACCATCACCACTGTAGTGATCGGCTGAAGTTGGTTTTCTGTGGTTTCCAACTTCAAGGCTGTAATGCGAGACGCTCTCCCCTTATAAACATCGAGAAGTTGGTGCGCTAGCCCCTCGATGGAGGCTCCCTGCGGTAGAAATTTTTTCCCCCTGTCATGTCGCCGTTTCTGTTGTACCCCTGTGTCAGGAAAGTTTTCTGACAAGGACGAACCGCGGGTATCGAACTCGCGACATCTCTAAACATCATTTGGTACTTTGGGCGAGTATCTTGTCGACCTGGGCTACCGCGCCTTGGCGACTCTTCGTCGGGCCATCAGACATGTTGGGCGCCAAAAAATCGCCAAGTGGCGGACCATACGACAGCTGTTCCGTAGTTGTAAACTTTTTGCTTTACGTTGATTGGTTGAATAGTGAGCTGAACCGTAGAAAAGAACGAATGAACCGAAAGACCGGTTTTTTCCTCCGCAACCCGTCACGTGATCCTAAGGACAATGCTCAACGCAAAGGGGAGAGTGCCGCTTAAGGAATTTTCCTTAGCACGTTCCTCACGATAGTTCCTTATCTAACGACAAGCGCGGAACGGACGTTATACAAGGAAAGTGGGATTGTTCACCCCCTGGATGTAAGTGAATTTGTTCGACCCGCCGCGGAAGCCCCTGGCGAACAAGTCCTTGTAGTGATCCACAGCTCATAAGATCCCCTGGCTGTTAGGCGGATTTTTATGACCCACCTCGAAAACCCCTGCCGATCAATTTCGGGTCCGTAGCTCGAGTCCCTGGCTTAGTGGATTCGTACGACCTTTCTCGGAAGCACCTGCGAATTTCGTTTCAATCGGGACACCATAGCTCAGAGTCCTTGGCTGTTAATGGATTCGAACTGTTTGGATTTGGACAACGACCCATATTGCGAGCTCGGCGACCCAAAGGTTAAGAACCCCTGGCCTATGGCGATCAAGAGTGATCATAACAGTTTGTAAGCATGTGACTGACCATGACATGAGCGTGGGACAAGGTCGATGAGCGATCGTAAGAGTGGCTTAGAACATGTGAAAAGCATGTGAGTGACCAAAGCAGTGAGGAGTCACATGATCGACAATACGAATAATGTACAATAGACCAAGTCAGTGAATGACCAAACGAGCTAATCCAAAGATGGCCCGATAATGAGAGAGACCTAGAGAGTGTGACGTAGAGAGTGTGTGCAAGCCATAGACTTAAGATATAAATAGACCGCGCACGCTATTCATAAAACTTGTCGAACGTGAAGAAAAGATGAGCAGTATTGTCGGGGGAAGAACAGGTTCTGCGCTATTACATTTGGCGCGTTTTCGCAGAAGCTAGGATGTTGCTGTAACGAAATTTGACTCAATTCGATCAAGTTGATGAAAACTTTCCTTAATTTTTTCAATGAATTTCACTCATTTTTATGTGAAATATTTAGGGAGTATCAGATTTGAAAAAATAAATTCTATAAAATAAACAAATATTGGAAAACGGAACAACGTATATGTTGTAAAGCCTAATTCATTTATATTTTTAAATATTCTCTTCATTCACTTTGTCGCTTTTAATTTCGAAAATTTATTTATACGAGGGGTTATTAAAACAAAAATATATCTTTCCAGAACATTACAATTACTCTATATACTCATAATTAATGTATAATTAATTATAATGCATCATATTATGTTATGTAATGTAACACATTCACACTCATGCCATATTCAGTCATGAAATAATATTCAAACAATAAGAAAAAGTTTCATTTCTAACATTCCTGAAAAACCTTTTATAACCTCATCACACAAAACTGTAAACACTTACATAATATTTCAGGATTAAAATAGATTTTACTCAAGAAAATTACAGAATCTCATCATCAATTTCTCTAAATTATAAGAATTAAAATTCCATGTAGAGTATATATGTGATAATTTAAAGTGTGTGTATATATATATATATATATATATATATATATATATATATAATATTTTAGGATATAATATTTCATATATATAATATAATATTTACACACGTCACATATATATATATATATATATATATATATATATATGACATATGTAATCTCTTCGCTCCAAAAGTATGCATATGTTAATCTTAATTTGAAGTATTAAATCGTTTTTAGAATGATTCTTTTTCAAGATAACATCTGAGGTACACAATATATGACTTCAGGTCTTAGTACAGATATTGACTCAAAAAATCAATTGAATAATTAATTTTCTTGTTTGAAGCGGCAATTTCACATACAACAAACATAAATTAATGAATAAAAAAATTTCTTTTCTGTAATAGTTTTATCTCAGGTGTGAAGAGGGGTAAAAATACTATTATTTTTAGAGGTAGTTATGCACTTTTATGCAAAACTGCAATTGTCTAGGGGGGGGGGGAAGTTTTCCTCACATTCTATTTAAATAGAATATTTTTCATAAATTTCTCCTCCTGAAAAGCATATTTTCTTCCAAGTTGAGCAAAAGTCGAATGAACTCACTAGCTCGCCAAATCTCGCCAAATCTTGCGGAGACGTATATTTCAGTTAAAACTTCATAAAACTCACAATTTCAATCATTTATTGCCAAAAATTCTATTAAAACATTTAATAATGATTCATGACATTTGAATTTTACCAAAACTTGGAACTTTAATTGAATTAAATCCAAAATGGAGTCGTTAAAAACTGAGATTACGTCAGAAATCCATTGCATCGTCAATTTAATATTCCAATTTTTAATTTATAAGAAGGGGAATAAGCAAAAAAGTATTCCCTTGTGAAAGGATACTGGTCCCCCTTTCCTAAACCGCTCAGAACATCCGAAAGCTGCGCAAGTGTTGGCCATTCTAATCAAAAATAAGACAGCGCGTGTAGATCGTCATACGAGTAGCCATAAGGAAAGCATTGCCAGCGAGATTCCCTGACCAGCCTTTCGACCGGAGTCACGTGACTCCGGATCTTTGCTTCACATTGTAACCCCTCGCGCGCACTCTATAGTATTATTACTCTGTGGTGCAAGCATAGGAGTGACCCAGAGAGCAGAAACTAGGTCAGCGAACGGCAAAAAGAATGACCAAAGAAAAGTGATCAGGGAAATGTGGCAGCATGGCGAGTGATAAAAAGAGTGACTTTAGAGACAGGGAGAAAGAGAGAGAGAGGCGTGTTTTTGGGGGCATAACGACCTATAACCCAGGGCCGTTAATTTGAGGAATGAGTGATCAAATCGAATGTAGCATTCAGCAGCGTAAATTCGAAATTAGCAACATAACTTAGAATTTAGCAATACAATTTAAAATTCGACAATAGGATTTAAAATTTAGCAATGAAATTTAGAATTTATCAATAGATGTAACAATAGAGTTCAGAATTTAGCAATAGCATTTAGCAATCGAATTTGCCATTTAGCAATAGAATGCAGCATTTAGCAATCGAATTTACCATTTAGCAATCGAATTTACCATTTAGCAATCGAATTTACCATTTAGCAATCGAATTTACCATTTAGCAATCGAATTTACCATTTAGCAATAGAATGCAGCATTTAGCAATCGAATTTACCATTTAGCAATAGAATGCAGCATTTAGTAATTGAATTTAGCAATCGAATGTAGCAGCATAATTCTGAATTCAGCAACATAACTGATAATTTATGAACATAATTTATAATGCTGTAACAAATAGAAAAAAAAAACCGCTTTACCAGCATTTAAAAAGCTGCTTCCTCCCTCCCCCCCCCCCCAAATTTCCTCCGTTTCTCGGATATTTCAGTGAATGTTGCACTTAGAAACAGGGATTTTCTTCTTCTTCTTTGTTGACATGAGGAGAAACAGGGAAACATCTTCCTAATTCGGTTTTGGGTCGCACGGTGACGGTATAAAAAATTTTCATTAGAATAAACTATACAACCCCTTGCAACATGAATAAATTTCGAAGTACTACACGCTATTTTGATACTTTTTTGTAATTGGAAGTATTCCTGTAGGATCAACGGTTCGCCATACGCCTTGCACCTTGTATATAACATACTTGAATCCTTTGACGACGAAACGCGTTGGGTTTGATGATGTAGCCGAGACAAATATGAGAGAAATTCTCAGATACAACAGATCTCACTGTTGAAAAGCGTGTTTGGCAACATATTGTCAATGCCGCGAGGAATTCAATCGGAAGAAAAAAGCAGTTAGGGGCCTTTCAAGTGTTACGTAAGCAGATTTTAAGCCATTTTTGACGACGCTGTGGTGGTCGAATGGTCATAATGACAGACTCGCGTCGCGAGGATGCGGGTTCGAACCCCCCACCGTCGCCATAGTGGTGGTCGGCTGAAGTTGGTTTCCTGTGGTTCCCAATTTCGAGGCGCGAGCCGATCTACCCATTAAAAAGTCTGGCCACAGAGAGCAACAAGCCTACAGCGATTAATTATACAATCATTACACTTCACTCATAGTTAGAAAAACTGGTGGCAGATGGCAGCACTGCACATAACAAGCATTACGC